>NC_081552.1:39368263-39400461 GCF_963082655.1 Stomoxys calcitrans
AAAAAAAAAAAAAAAAAAAACAAGTAAAAGCGTGCTAAGTTCGGCCGGGCCGAATCTTATATACCCTCCACCATGGATCGCATTTGTCGAGTTCTTTTCCCGGCATCTCTTCTTAGGCAAAAAAAAGGATATAAGAAAAGATTTGCTCTGCTATTAGAGCGATATCAAGATATGGTTCGGTTTGGACCACAATTAAATTGAATGTTGGAGACCTGTGTAAAATGTCAGCCAATTCGAATAAGAATTGCGCCCTTTGTGGGCTCAAGAGTAAAATAGAGAGATCGATTTATATGGGAGCTGTATCGGGCTATAGACCGATTCAGACCATAATAAACACGTACGTTAATGGTCATGAGAAAATCCTTCGTACAAAATTTCAGGCTAATCGGATAATAATTGCGACCTCTAGAGGTTCAAGAAGCCAAGATCCCAGATCGGTTTATATGGCAGCTATATCAGGTTATGAACCGACTTGTACCTTATTTAGCATAGTTGTTGGAAGTAACAATAGAAAACGCCTTGCAAAATTTCAGCCAAATCGGATAGGAATTGCGCCCTCTAGAAGCTCAAGAAGTCAAGTCCCCAGATCTGTTTATATGACAGCTATATCAGGTTATGAACCGATTTGAACCATACTTGGCACACTTGTTGGATATCATAACAAAATACTACGTGCGAAAATTCATTCAATTTGGATAAGAATTGTGCCCTCTAGAGGCTCAAGAAGTCAAGACCCAAGATCGGTTTATATGGCAGCTATATCATGTTATGGACCGATTTGAACCATACTTGGCACAGTTGTTGGATATCATAACAAAACATGACGTGCAAAATTTCATTCCAATCGGATAAGAATTGCGTCCGCTAGAGGCTCAAGAAGTCAAGACCCCAGATCTGTTTATATGACAGCTATATCAGATTAAAGACCGATTTGAGCCATACTTGGCACAGTTGATGGATATAATAAAACACGTCGTGCTAAATTTCATCCCAATCGGATAAGAATTGCGCACTCTAGAGGCTCAAGAAGTCAAGACCCAAGATCGGTTTATATGGCAGCTATATCAGGTTATGGACCGATATGGCCCATTTACAATACCAACCGACCTACACTAATAAGAAGTATTTGTGCAAAATTTCAAGCGGCTAGCTTTACTCCTTCGGAAGTTAGCGTGCTTTCGACAGACAGACGGACGGACGGACGGACAGACGGACGGACATGGCTAGATCGGCATAAAATTTCACGACGATCAAGAATATATATACTTTATGGGGTCTCAGACGAATATTTCGAGTAGTTACAATCAGAATGACGAAATTAGTATACCCCCCATCTTATGGTGGAGGGTATAAAAACAAGGTCATCAACGCACATGCCGGCAGTACTTGGGGTGCTGACAAAGAAACCTTGTTGACCACGTACAAGGCAACTGGCCGGTCTGTGGTAAGTTATGAAGCGCCAGTGTTGTCCCGTCAGCCGCAGTCAAATAATATACAGATCTGTCAGAATGTCGTCCTTCGAATTGCGATGGGCTGTCTCCTCAGTTCTCACGTGGACCACCTCCATCAGGAGGCAAAGATCCTATCCGTGCGAAGACATAACTACATGCTGTCTAAGCAATACCTTTTGGACTGTTATCGCAGAGACCATCCACCTTATTACCTTGTGGATAGGTGTTCACCGCCCAGAAGTCCTAAGGTAGATCTACAAGAGTGAGAAGAGAGAGAACCTCTAGATCAAGCAGCGTACCATGCGAGTCCAGACAAAATTCATGCAGACACGATAGCAGTTGCGATGAATAGCTACCGGGTGAATGTGGTCCTTGGAGAATGACTGCCTCCCATTGCACCTGAAGGAATTGACCTCCCTCGCAAACCAAAGTAGTTCGCCTCAACTCCCACAGAGCAACGATCGGTGCCAACGTGCAGGACATGTGTCCCGATTGTGACCAGGGACCACACGATACACGTCACCTGATTAACTGCACAGCCAGACCCACTCGTCTCAAACCCAGATTCCTCTGGACACACTCCATATTCGTCGGAGAGTTCCTGGATCTGGACACTCAACAGAATCAAACAGACGAAAGACAGAGAGTAACACACTGCTACAACAACAACAAGGTTCAGATCGGACCATATTAAGTTAGAGCCATATAGACCAATCTGCCGGTTAGGGATCTGAACCCATAAAAGCTGCATTTATTATCCGATGCCGGTGAAATTTGAAACAGTGAGTTGTTGTAAGCCTCCTGACATTCAAGTCAATCTTAAAAAAGTATGTTGTTTTAAGTCTCCCGACATCCGACCCAAATATCATTCAGATCGGACTATATATATAGCTATACGGACATTTAGATATAGCTGCCATATAAACCGATCTGCCGATTTAAGGACATAGGCCCAAAAAATCCACATTTAATATCAGATTTTGCTGAAATTTCGGACAGTGAGTTATGTTAGACCACTCGACATCCTTCTTCAATTTGGCCCAGATCGGTAAAGATTTGGATATAGCTGCCGTATAGACCGATCTCTCGACTTAAGGATTTTGGGCTTTCATTGTCCTATATCATCTTTGCATCAGTGAGTTGCGTTAGGCTCCTCTAATTTTTTTATACCCTCCACCATAGGATGGAGGTATACTAATTTCGTCATTCTGTTTGTAACACCTCGAAATATGCGTCTAAGACCCCATAAAGTATATATATTCTTGATCGTAATGTCCGTCCGCCCGTCCGTCTGTCGAAAGCACGCTTACTTTCGAAGGAGTAAAGCTAGGCGCTTGAAATTTTGCACAAATGCTTTCTATTAGTGTAGGTCGGTTGGGTATTGTAAATGGGCCAAATCGGTCCATGTTTTGATATAGCTGCCATATAAACCGATCTTGGGTCTTGACTTCTTGAGCCTCTAGAGGGCGCAATTCTTATCCGATTTTATTGAAATTTTGCACGTAATGTTTCGGTATCACTTCCAACCACAACGCTAAGTATGGTTTAAATCGGTCCGTGTTCTGATATAGCTGCCATATAAACCGATCTTGGGTCTTGACTTCTTGAGCCTCTAGAGGGCGCAATTCTTATCCGATTGGAATGAAATTTTGCACGACGTGTTTTGTTATGATGTCCAACAACTGTGCCAAGTATGGTTCAAATCGGTTCATAACCTGATATAGCTATCATATAAACCGATCTTGGGTCTTGAATTCTTGAGCCTCTTGAGAGCGCAATTCTTATCCGATTGGAATGGAATTTTGTACGACGTGTTTTGTTATGATATCCAGTAACTGTGCCAAGTATGGTTCTAATCGGTTCATGACCTGATATAGCTATCATATAAACCGATCTTGGGACTTGACTTCTTGAGCCTCTAGAGTGCGCAATTCTTATCCGATTGGAATGAAATTTTGCACGACGTGTTTTGTTATGATACCCAACAACTATTCCAAGTATGGTTCAAATCGGTTCATAACTTGATATAGCTGTCATATAAACCGATCTTGGGTCTTGACTTCTAGAGCCTCTAGAGGGCGCAATTCTTATCCAATTTGAATGCATTTTTGCACGAAGTGTTTTGTTATGATATCCAACTACTGTGCCATGTGTGGTTCAAATCGGTTCATAACCTGATATAGCTGCCATATAAACTGATCTTGGGTCTTGATTTCTTGAGCCTCTAAAGTGCGCAATTCTTATCCGATTTGAATGAAATTCTGCACGACGTGTTTCGTTATGATATCCAACAAGTGTGCCGAGTATGGTTCAAATCGGTTCATAACCTGATATAGCTGTCATATAAACAGATCTGGGATCTTGACTTCTTGGGCCTCTAGAGGTCGCAATTATTATCCGATTTGCCTGAAATTTTGTACGACGGATCCTCTACTGACCATCAACATATGTGTTTATTAAGGTCTGAATCGGTATATAGCACGATACAGCTCCCATATAAATCGATCTCTCTATTTTACTTCTTGAGCCCACAAAGGGAGCAATTCTAATTCGAATTGGCAGGTCTCCAATATAAATATAATTTAATTGTGGTCCAAACCGGACCCTATCTTGATATCACTCTAATAGCAAATCTTTTCTTTTATCCTTTTTTGTCTAAGACGAGATGCCGGGAAAAGAACCTGACAAATGCGATCCATGGTGGAGGGTTTATAAGATTCGGCCCGGCCGAACTTAGCACGCTTTTACTGGCTTTTTATACCCTCCACCATAAGATGGGGGGTATACTAATTTTGTCATTCTGATTGTAACTACTCGAAATATTCGTCTGAGACCCCACAAAGTATATATATTCTTGATCGTCGTGAAATTTTATGTCGATCTAGCCATGTCCGTCCGTCCGTCCGTCCGTACATCTGTCCGTCGAAAGCACGCTAACTTCCGAAGAAGTAAAGCTAACCGCTTGAAACTTTGCATAAATACTTTTTGTTAGTGTAGGTCGGATGGTATTGTAAATGGGCCATATCGGTCCATGTTTTGATATAGCTGCCATATAAACCGATCTTGGGTCTTGACTTCTTGAGCCTCTAGAGTGGGCAATTCTTATCCGATTGGGATGAAATTTTGCACGACGTGTTTTGTTATGATATGCAACATCTGTGCCAAATATGGTTCAAATCGGTTCATAACCTGATTTAGCTGCCATATAAACCGACCTGGGATCTTGACTTCTTGAGCCTCTAGAGGTCGCAATTATTATTCGATTTGCCTGAAATTTTGTACGACGGATCTTCTCATGACCATCAACATACGTGTTTATTATGGTCTGAATCGGTCTATAGCCCGATACAGTTCCCATATAAATCGATCTCTCTATTTTACTTCTTGAGCCCACAAAGAGCGCAATTCTTATTCGAATTGGCTGACATTTTACACAGGTCTCCAATATAAATATAATTTAATTGTGGTCTAAACCGGACCATATCTTAATATCGCTCTAATAGCAGAGCAAATCGTTTCTTATATCCTTTTTATACCCACCACCGAAGGATGGGGGTATATTCATTTTGTCATTCCGTTTGCAACACATCGAAATATCCATTTCCGACCCTATAAAGTATATATATTCTTGATCAGCGTAAAAATCTAAGACGATCTAGACATGTCCGTCCGTCTGTCCGTCTGTCTGTTGAAATCACGCTACAGTCTTTAAAAATAGAGATATTGAGTTGAAATTTTGCACAGATTCTGTCCATAAGCAGTTTAAGTTCGAAGATGGGCTATATTGGACTATATCTTGATATAGCCCCCATATAGACCGATCCGCCGATTTAGGGTCTTAGGCCCATAAAAGCCACATTTATTATCCGATTTTGTTGAAAATTGGGACGGTGAGTTGTGTTAGGCCCTTCGACATCCTTTGTCAGTTTGGCTCAGATCGGTCCAGATTTGGATATAGCTGCCATATAGACCGATCCTCCGATTTAGGGTCTAAGGCCCATAAAAGCCACATTTATGGTCCGATTTCGCTGAAATTTGGGACAATGAGTTGTCTTAGGCCCTTTAACATGTTTCTTTAATTTGGTCAAGATCGGTTCAGATTTGGATATAGTTGCCATATAGACCGATATCTAGGTTTTAGGTTTTGGGGCCATAAAAGACGCATTTATTGTCCGATGTCGCTGAAATTTGAGACAGTGAGTTTGGTTAGGCTCTTCGACGTCCTTCTTCAATTTTGCCCAGATCAGTCCAGATTTGAATATAGCTGCCATATAGACCGATCTCTGGATTTAAGGTTTAGGTCCCATAAAAGAGGCATTTATTGTCCGATTTCGCCGAAATTTGGGACAGTGCTTAGTGTTAGGCTCTTCGACATGTTAATGCAACTTGGTCCAAATCGGTCCAGATTTGGATATAGCTGCCATGTAGACCGATATCTCGATTTAAAGTCTTGGCCCCATAAAAGGCGCATTTATAATCCGATTTCACTGAAATTTGACACAGTGACTTATGTTCGGCTTTTCGACATCCGTGTCGTATATAGTTCAGATCGGTATAAGGTATATGAGTATAAGGTATGAAATTTTCACCGAATTTGGATGAAAGGTGGTTTACATATATACCCAAGGTGGTGGGTATCCAAAGTTCGGCCCGGCCGAACTTAACGCCATTTTACTTGTTTTTTTTTGCCTAAGAAGAGATGCCGGGAAAAGAACTCGACAAATTCGATCCATGGTGAAGGGTATATAAGATTCGACCCGGCCGAACTTAGCACGCTTTTACTTGTTTTATTTATTTTTTATCAAACACAATAAGGACAACCTCAATAGTTACCTCTCATAACCAGATAAATGTAATGCATCTCATAAAATAAATCTTATTGGTATTATAGCCTTCAAGTGATGACAGCATAATAAAATAATTGACGACAGCTCTTTAACAACAGACACGACAAAAACAACACGGCCCAGTACATCATGAAAAGCAGAGTTTGGACATGAACAACACTTCGACTTACAACACCAATAAATAGGTGATCGTGCAACCTATGGGTAAGGAGCAAAAACTGAAGATATTTTAATGCAATCGGTGAAGATTCCCATGTTAAAAGAATTTTCCATAAAAAAAAAAAAATATTGAAAACTAAACTAAAGCGCTTTAAATTATTATACCCTCCACCATAAGATGGGGGGTATACTATTTTCGTCATTCTGTTTGTAACTACTCGAAATATTCGTCTGAGACCCCATAAAGTATATATATTCTTGATCGTCGTGAAATTTTATGTCGATCTAGCCATGTCCGTCCGTCTGTCCGTCCGTCCGTCCGTCCGTCCGTCCGTCCGTCCGTCCGTCTGTCTGTCGAAAGCACGCTAACTTCCGAAGGAGTAAAGCTAGCCGCTTGAAATTTTGCACAAATACTTCTTATTAGTGTAGGTCGGTTGGTATTGTAAATGGGCCATATCGGTCCATGTTTTGATATAGCTGCCATATAAACCGATCTTGGGTCTTGACTTCTTGAGCCTCTAGAGTGCGCATTTCCTATCCGATTAGGATGAAATTTTGCACGACGTGTTTTGCTATGATGTCCAACAACTGTGCCAAGTATGGTTCAAATCGGTTCGTAATCTGATATAGCTGCCATATAAACCGATCTTGGGTCTTGACTTCTTGAGCCTCTAGAGTGCCCAATTCTTATCCGATTTGAATGAATTTTGGCACGACGTGTTCTGTTATGATATTCAACAACTGTGCCAAGTATGGTCCTAATCGGTCCATAACCTGATATAGTTGCCATTTAAACCGATCTTGGGTCTTGACTTCTTAAGCCTCTAGAGTGCGCAATTCTTATCAGATTATAATGAAATTTTGCACGACGTGTTTTGTTATGATATTCAACAACTGTGCCAAGTATGGTCCTAATCGGTCCATAACCTGATAAAGCTGCCATATAAACCGATCTTGGGTCTTGACTTCTTAAGCCTCTAAAGTGTGCAATTCTTACAGATTGGAATGAAATTTTGCACGACATGTTTTTTTTATGATATCCAACAAGTGTGCCAAAAATGGTTCAAATCGGCTCATAAACTGATATAGCTGTCATATAAACAGATCTGGGGACTTGACTTCTTGAGCCTCTAGAAGTCGTAATTATTATTCGATTTGCCTGAAATTTTGTACGATGGGTCCTCTCTTGACCATCAACATACGTGTTTATTATGGTCTAAGTCTGTTTATAGCCCGATACAGCTCCCATATAAATCGATCTCTCTATTTTACTTCTTGAGCCCCCAAAGGGCGCAATTCTTACTCGAGTTGGCTGACATTCTACACAGGTCTCCAACATATAATTTAATTGTGGTCTAAACCGGATCATATCTTTATATCGCTTTAATAGCAGAGCAAATCTTTTCTTATATCACTTTTGCCTAAGAAGAGATGTCGGGAAAAGAACTCGACAACTGCGCTCCATGGTGGAGGGTATATAAGATTCGGCCCGGCCGAACTTAGCACGCTTTTACTTGTTTTTTGTTTCACTTTGACTGTGCGCATCTACAATTTCATGGACCACAACACTACTTAGCTTACGGTTGTTACGACTGGGAGCATGCATTTGTAACAAATGGTGAAAGAGTCAGAGCTAAGCGACCCTTTAAGCAGAGAATGAGGTTTTCAGTCGATTTAAGTCAAATCTGATAGTCGGCTTATCCGTCTCTTAATTTGCCTTCCAGTTAATCAATATCTCTGTTATTATATTGGATTGCCCAAAAAGTAATTGCGGATTTTTTAAAAGAAAGTAAATGCATTTTTAATAAAACTTAGAATGAACTTAAATCAAATATACTTTTTTACACTTTTTTTCTAAAGCAAGCTAAAAGTTACAGCTGATAACTGACAGAAGAGAGAATGCAATTACAGAGTCACAAGCTGTGAAAAAATTTGTCAATGCCGACTATATGAAAAATTCGCAATTACTTTTTGGGCAACCCAATAATTTCTTGTCCAGAAACGAAAGCTGGAATCGTTCTTAATGCCAAATGAAAATTTTCGCCAAATTTTGGCTTTTTAATAAAAAAAATCCGCTAAGAAAATTGTCAAAAATTTATTTTCTACAGATATTGAAGAAAAACAGTTTTTTTTAAAAACAGTTTAAACAAATTTCTTTATCACAGATACATTTTTCAAAATTTTAATTTTTCTTTCAAATTAATTAAAAAAAACAAGTAAAAGCGTGCTAAGTTCGACCGGGCCGAATCTTATATACCCTCCACCATGGATCGCATTTGTCGACTTCTTTTCCCGGCATCTCTTCATAGGCAAAAAAGGATATAAGAAAAGAGTTGCTCTGCTATTAAAACGATATCAAGATATGGTCCGGTTCGGACCACAAATAAATTATATCTTGGAGACCTGTGTAAAATTTCAGCCAATTCGTATAAGAATTGCGCCCATTGGGGCTCACGAAATAAAATAGAGAGAACGATTTATATGGGATCTGTATCGGGCTATAGACCGATTCAGACCATAATAAACACGTTTGTTGATGGTCATGAGGGGATCCGTCGTACAAAATTTCAGGCAAATCGGATAATAATTGCGACTTCTAGGGGTCAAGAAGTCAAGATCCCAGATCGGTTTATATGGCAGCTATATCAGGTTATGAACCGATTTGAACCTTATTTGACACAGTTGTTGAAAGTAAAAATAAAATACGTCATGCAAAATTTCAGCCAAATCGGATAGGAATTGCGCCCTCTAGAAGCTCAAGAAGTCAAATCCCCAGATCTGTTTATATGAGAGCTATATCAGGTTATGGACCGATTTCAACCATACTTGGCACAGTTGTTGGATATTATAACGAAATACTTGGTGCAAAAATTCATTCAAATCGGATAAGAATTGTGCTCTCTAGAGGCTCAAGAAGTCAAGACCCCAGATCGGTTTATATGGCAGCTATATCAGGTTATGGACCGATTTGAACCATACTTGGCACAGTTGTTGGGTATCATAACAAAACACGTCGTGCGAAATTCCATTCCATTCGGATAAGAATTGCGCCCTCTAGAGGCTCAAGAAGTCAAGACCCAAGATCGGTTTATATGGCAGCTATATCAGGTTATGAACCGATTTGAACCATACTTGGCACACTTGTTGGATATCGTAACAAAACACGTCGTGCAAAATTTCATTCCAATCGGATAAGAATTGCGTCCGCTAGAGGCTCAAGAAGTCAAGACCCCAGATCTGTTTATATGACAGCTATATCAGATTAAAGACCGATTTGAGCCATACTTGGCACAGTTGATGGATATAATAAAACACGTCGTGCTAAATTTCATCCCAATCGGATAAGAATTGCGCACGCTAGAGGCTCAAGAAGTCAAGACCCAAGATCGGTTTATATGGCAGCTATATCAGGTTATGAACCGATTTGAACCATACTTGGCACACTTGTTGGATATCGTAACAAAACACGTCGTGCAAAATTTCATTCCAATCGGATAAGAATTGCGCACTCTAGAGGCTCAAGAAGTCAAGACCCAAGATCGATTTATATGGCAGCTATATCAGGTTATGGACCGATTTGAACCATACTTGGCACAGTTGTTGGATATCATAGCAAAACACGTCGTGCAAAATTTCATTCTGATCGGATAAGAATTGCGCACGCTAGAGGCTCAAGAAGTCAAGACCCAAGATCGGTTTATATGGCAGCTATATCAGGTTATGGACCGATTTGAACTATACTTGGCACAATTGTTGGATATCATACCAAAACACGTCGTGCAAAATTTCATTCCAATCGGATAAGAATTGCGCACTCTAGAGGCTCAAGAAGTCAAGACCCAAGATCGGTTTATATGGCAGCTATATCAAAACATGGACCGATATGGCCCATTTACAATACCAACCGACCTACACTAATAAGAAGTATTTGTGCAAAATTTCAAGAGGCTAGCTTTACTCCTTCGGAAGTTAGCGTGCTTTCGACAGACAGACGGACGGACGGACGGACGGACGGACGGACGGACGGACGGACGGACGGACGGACGGACGGACGGACGGACGGACAGACGGACGGACATGGCTAGATCGACATAAAATTTCACGACGATCAAGATTATATATACTTTATGGGGTCTCAGACGAATATTTCGAGTAGTTACAAACAGAATGACGAAATTAGTATACCCCCCATCTTATGGTGGAGGGTATAAAAAAATAAATAAAAATATTCACATACAAGTTTTTAAAAATATAATTTTTTGGAATTTAAGTTTTCTTATCTATAACGATTTTACTTGTTTGGAAATATGTTTTAATTATTATTATTAATTTTTTTTTTATGTTTCCAAAAATCATATATGTTCGTTTTTTTCCAATGATGATGGTGTAGGGTATCCAATAATTGTCTTAGCCCATATGAACTTTTTTCATTTTTGAAAATTCTACTAAATATCTCAAATTTCCCCAATGGCAATGGTGTAGGGTCTCCAAAAATCGTTTTCAACCAAATAAACTTTTTTCTGACCATCCAGACTATCTGATGAAAAATCTCTGTTTGTTGAAAAGATGTATATTTCACATTATAACCTTTCTGGAGCATCAAACAGGGATCGGATGGCATGTTAAAGCACTTGTAAGTCTTAGCTGAACAACCAGTAAACAAGTGAGAAGAGTTTTGTCCAAGGCAATGGTGTCGAAGAACCATTTCGGGGATACCCTCACAACAACAGTAAGAGCAGCAACAACTATCAACGACTACGACTAATAATAATGGCCACAATAATCGTAAAAGATCAAAAGAATCCATCCATAGATGCGGCGCTTATATAGAAGCCTTCTTTTATCGTTATAATTCACCCTCATTTCATAATAAATTGCTCTCAATTGATCACGACGACGACAATCGACACACAAATGTAAACGCTAGCCAACAACAACAGTTTTCTACTTAGCCCAGACCCCAAAAGATTTGCAAAATGTTAACAACACCATCAAGAACAGCAGAGCAATTGCGGCGATCGATTTCTGTAGCAATCAACAACATTGGCATGTTGTTGACGGTGACGACGACGACGACTACGGCCACATTGCCCCACAATAGTGGCAAAGTGTTTGAGAACAACGATGCCATGCCAAAGTTGAGAATTTTCTTCTTTGGCACTTTGTAATCCTCGCACTATTGCCGCAGTAGTTTCGATTTTTAATATTTTTCGCTTTTAAGTAAGGCAACAAAGCCGCAAAAAGTTTACAGTCATCAGCTATGCAAGTCATATTTCTTGGTTTGGTGTTGAAAGGTTTTCATGTTTTTTCCTGATGGCATTCAATATGTATCGATTTAACATTAAGGTCATTCAAACGAATTACAGTTTTAAATAAATAAATAATGAGCTACAAAACGGGCAAGTGGTAAGAAGAGGAAATGGTGATACAAGGAGAAAGGGAAAGAGTAATAACAGGAAGATTTAAAATTTCATCGTAATCAGATGAGAATGCTGCATTTTTAGCCTGAGACCATCGAGAGTCTGGTCAATACGGCAGCTATTTCTTAATATGGGTCAATTAACATCATATTTGATATGGATGACTAGGTTCCTATTGGTTTAATTATCATTATCATGGGGCAATAATTGCTACTTTCAAAAGCTTAAAACCCTCAATCATGAAATTCGTTTTCAAGAAAGCTATATACAAATAAAGTCCCGTCTCGACCACATTCGGCACAATGTTTCAAATTGCAATGCAAAGGCATAAAGCAAGCAAAAACGTCCTAAGTTCGAACGGGCCGAAACCCACCACCATGGATTCTGCGTAAAATTTACATAAAACAAGCAAAAGGGTGCTAAGTTCGGCCGGGCCGAATCTTATATACCCTCCACCATGGATCGCAATTGTCGAGTTCTTTTTCCGGCATTTCTTTTTAGGCAAAAAAGGATATAAGAAAATATTTTCTCTGCTATTAGAGCGATATCAAGATATGGTCCGGTTTGGACCACAATTAAATTATGTGTTGGAGACCTGTGTAAAATGTCAGCCAATTCGAATAAGAATTGCGACCTTTGGGTGCTCAAGAAGTAAAAGAGAGAGATCGATTTATATGGGAGCTGTATCGGGCTATAGACCGATTCAGATCATAATAAACACGTATGTTGAGGCAAATCGGATAATAATTGCGACCTCTAGAGGCTCAAGAAGTCAAGATCCCAGATCGGTTTATATGGCAGCTATATCGGGTTATTAACCGATTTGAACCTTATTTGAAGCAGTTGTTGAAAGTAAGAATAAAATAAGTCATGCAAAATGTCAGCCAAATCGGATAGGAATTGCGCCCTCTAGAAGCTCAAGAAGTCAAGTCCCCAGATCTGTTTATATGACAGCTATATCAGGTTATGAACCGATTTGAACCATACCTGGCACAGTTGTTGCATGTCATAATAAAATACTTCGTGCAAAAATTCATTAAAATCGGATAAAAATTGCGCCCTCAAGACCCAAGATCGTTTTATATGACAGCTATATCAGGTTATGGACCGATTTGAACCATGCTCGGCATATTTGTTGGATATCATAACAAAACACGTCGTGCAAAATTTCATTCCAATCAGATAAGAATTGCGCACTCTAGAGCCTTAAGATATCAAGACCCAAGATCAGTTTATATGGCAGCTATATCCAGTTAAGGATCGATTTGAACCATACTTGACACGGTTGTTGAATATAACAACAAAACACGTTGTGCAAAAATTCATTAACATCGGATAAAAATTGCGCCCTCTAGAGGCTCAAGAAGTCAAGACCCAAGATTTATATGGCAGCTATATCAGGTTATGGACCGATTTGGCCCGTTTACAACACCAACCGACCTAAACTAATAAAAAGTATTTGTGCAAAATTTCAAGCGGCTAGCTTTATTCCTTCGGAAGTTAACGTGCTTTCGACAGACAGACGCACGGACGGACGGACGGAAGGACGGTCGGAAGGACGGTCGGAAGGACGGACGGACAGACGGGCGGACATGGCTAGATCGACATAAAATTTCACGACGATCAAGAATATATATACTTTATGGGGTCTCAGACGAATATTTCGAGTAGTTACAAACAGAATGACGAAATTAGTACACCCCCTTCTTATGGTGGAGGGTATAAAAATTAGTATGAATCTGAACGAGACCCATAGCCCGGAATATTGAACAAAATCGTGGTCTAGCACGATGTTGGAGGGGACTCTCAAAAACGGCAGATCTCTTGTATTCCACCTTATGGTACCCCAAAAACATAAAACCGGTATAAAATACCACATACCTTTACTTTAATCGCCATATTTTCATAGTCGGCAAACATGACCGGTGAGGGATGGGCGGTCACTCAGTGAGTTGGCCTTGAAAATATAAATCGGATTCGTGTTTTAAATACTTCCTATTTGGGTGGTGTTGTGGGGGTGGGGTGGCCCCATAGACACTTTTCCCGAATATTGGTATCAGATTCGTGCTTTACTCCCAAAGACCTTTCATTTGAGCTCCATATTGCTATGGTCGTAAATTTGTCCCCTTTGGGGGATGTTTTAGGGAAGTGGCGGCCCCCTAAACGCTTGGGGGCCGTGGTCAGTAAATACGTCCTGTTTTTGGTGTGTTTTGGTGAAGGGGTGGACCCGCAGAAACGTTGTCCCACATTTGGATATTAGATTTGTATTCTACTCGCAAATACCCTTCATTTGAGTCCCATATTGCCGTGGTTGGTCCCCCTAGCACTTGGTCCGACAATTGAATGTCAGATACGTTTTCTTGTCCTAAATACCTTTCATTTGAGTCTTATGTGGATGTGGTCAACATATAAGTTTAGGTAGGGGGGCCCCTCTAGGCACCCCTTCCGAAAATTGGATACTAAATTTGTATACCCACCACCGAAGGATGGGGGTATATTCATTTTGTCATTCCGTTTGCATTACATCGAAATATCCATTTCCGACCCTATAAAGTATATATATTCTTGATTAGCGTAAAAATCTAAGACGATCTAGACATGTCCGTCCGTCTGTTGAAATCACGCTACAGTCTTTAAAAATGGAGATATTGAGCTGAAATTTTGCACAGATTCTTTTTTTTGTCCATAAGCAATTTAAGTTCGAAGATGGGCTATATCGGACTATATCTTGATATAGACCCCATATAGACCGATCCGCCGATTTAGGGTCTTAGGTCCATAAAAACCACATTTATTATCCGATTTTGCTGAAATTTGGGACAGTGAGTTGTGTTAGGCCCTTCGACATCCTTCGTAAATTTGGCTCAGATCGGTCCAGATTTGGATATAGCTGCCATATAGACCGATCCGCCGATTTAGGGTCTTAGGCCCATAAAAGCCACATTTATTAACCGATTGTGCTAAAATTTGGGACAGTGAGTTGTGTTAGGCCTTTTGATATCCATCATCAATTTGGTGCAGATCGGTCCAGTGTTCGATACAGCTGCCATATAGACCGATCTCTCGATTTCAGGTTTTGGGCCCATAAAAGGCGCATTTATTGTTTGATGTCGCCAAAATTTGGGACAGTGTGTAAGGTTAAGCCCCTCGATATAATTCTGCAATATGGCACAGATCGGTTAAGATTTGGATATAGCTGCCATATAGACCGATCTCTCTATTTAATGTTTTGAGCCCATTAAATATGCATTTATTGTCCGGTGTCGCCGAAATTCAGGAAAGTGAGTTGAGTTAGGCCCTTCGACATTTTTCTGAAACTTGGCCCAAATCGGTTCAGATTTGGATATAGCTGCCATGTAGACCGATATCTTGATTCAAAGTTTTGGCCTGAAATTTGGCACAGTGACTTATGTTAGGCTTTTCGAAATCCGAGTCCGGCCCGGCCGAACTTAACGACTTTTTACTTGCTTTAGTCTATAAGGAACAAACAAACAAACAAACAACCAAACAAACAAACAAACAAACAAACAAACAAACAAACAAACAAACAAACAAACAAACAAACAAACAAACAAACAAACAAACAAGCAAACAAACAAACAAACAAACAAACAAACAAACAAACAAACAAACAAACAAACAAACAAACAAACAAACAAACAAACAAACAAACAAACAAACAAACAAACAAACAAACAAACAAACAAACAAACAAACAAACAAACAAACAAACAAACAAACAAACAAACAAACAAACAAACAAACAAACAAACAAACAAACAAACAAACAAACAAACAAACAAACAAACAAACAAACAAACAAACAAACAAACAAACAAACAAACAAACAAACAAACAAACAAACAAACAAACAAACAAACAAACAAACAAACAAACAAACAAACAAACAAACAAACAAACAAACAAACAAACAAACAAACAAACAAACAAACAAACAAACAAACAAACAAACAAACAAACAAACAAACAAACAAACAAACAAACAAACAAACAAACAAACAAACAAACAAACAAACAAACAAACAAACAAACAAACAAACAAACAAACAAACAAACAAACAAACAAACAAACAAACAAACAAACAAACAAACAAACAAACAAACAAACAAACAAACAAAGAAACAAAGAAACAAACAAACAAACAAACAAACAAACAAACAAACAAACAAACAAACAAACAAACAAACAAACAGGTATTGGAATTCATAACAAAACACTACATGGTCAATTTCAACCACGTCGGGAAAAAATTGCCGTTTGTAGGGGCTTAAGAATTCAAATCGGGAGATGTGTTATATGGGAGCTATATCAGGTTAAAGACCGATTCGGGCCATACTTTGTACAGGAGTTGGAAGTCCTAACAGAACAGTACATGGAAAATTTCAACCAAATCGGACGAAAATTGCGGCTTGTAAGGCCTCAAGAAGTCAAATCGAAAGATCGGTTTATATAGAAGCTATATCAGGTTATAGACCGGTTTGGACCGTACTACGCACAGTTATTGAAAGTCACAACAAAACACTACATGCTCAATTTCAGGCAAGTCGGAAGGTTTGTAAGGGCTCAAGAAATCAAATCGGGAGGTCGATTTAAATTGGTTATAGACCGATTCGGAACATATTTAACAAAGTTGTTAGAGGTCGTAGCAGAACACTACATGCCAGATTTCTATATATATAAATCCAAATTTGAGCTATATCTAAGTCTGAACCTATATGACCCATTTGTCATCCCCTACGACCTACATCACTATTAATTTAGATAAGGTTAAAAAGAGGGTGTAGATCCGCCCCATGCCACTATGGACATACACCTAAGCCAGTAATCGGCTTCTTGTGCTGTCTAAAAACTATAAAGTAACCTCTAAAAAGAAAATTTTAAGTTAGGAATTCCGTGCTACTTACAAAATCCTTAATTGTTTTCAGTACCACTCCCCTAAGTTGGTTCATGTCTGACATTGTGTCTTCACCTTAGTGCCGGTATCTGTTAGACGCGAAAGCCGGGCAATGACAAAGGAAATGCTCCAACGCCTCATTATCTTCCCCACATCCCCTACACATGCTATCACTTGGCTCACTGATTTTGCATAAGTGAGCACGTAGTTCTTTGTGTCCCGTTATGATACCGAAAGCTATACTGACCTCCTTCTTAATTCCTTTCAGTAACAGCCTCGACTTTTCACCATCCCAATCCCCCCTTGGATTTTTACTATCCTACCGACCGTTTCGGTGTTCCACAGTTAAACATGCGTGTTCGTCGACCATGCCCTTAACACGGGCTGCGTCGACCCGAAAGGCTTCGGTTTAATAATTTTATTGACGGCAGTCTTCTAGCCTTCAGTGCCAAGTCGTCGGCTCTTTCATTCCCCGGATTCCGAGTTGAACCGGCACCCAATCGATGCGGATTGTGCCATTCTTCTTCTTACACTCCAAGACTGTTCGTGACCTTACCGTCCTAGTTGTTATTGCCTTGATGGTCAGTTTACTGTCCGTATTGATGTTCACACTCGACGTCCTCGTGTGAACACCACGGCACCTCATGCATTCCGTGATCACCCGGATCTCTGCCTGCAGGTTCGTATTATGGTCAGACAGTCGAAAACAGATTTCAGTCCCTGCGTTTTTAAGATAGACTCCCAGGTCCATTCTATCATCTAGTTTTGATCCATATGTATAGCATGATCTCCGAGATCACAATAAACGAGTTCCGTCAATCCAAGACGGCAGTAGCGTCTTGCACTCAACATTAAGTGCAATCTCAGGTATCCGATCGGAAACCTCTTCTAATCCATCCGGGTTTCCTATCGTAGCCTCGATTATACCACCTCCTTGGGTAGAGACTTGCTCGTTTTCCACGCCACCTAGTCGATACATAGTCCAGCAAAACGAAGCTCCTAAAAATCAAATCAAGAGTCGTATGACAATCGGACCTGCTCTTTGTCGATCCGCAACCTTGCCGTACTAGTTGTTATTACTCTGGTGACCAGCTTACTGTATATAAAGTTTTTCACACTCGAGGACAACCTACTACTACACGCAATGCTTGATCGCCCGGATCTCCGCCTGCAGGACCGAATTATGTTCAGGCAGTCGGAAACAGATATCAGTCCCTGAATTCTCAATGTAGACCCTGAGAATCCATAACCCAGAGTTTCTTTTATCCAATACTGTGCCGCTAGCAGCAGTGCTTGAAATGAAATGATGCCGTGGGTAGGACCATTTTTATACCCACCACCGAAGGATGGGGGTATATTCATTTTGTCATTCCATTTGCAACACATCGAAATATTCATTTCCGACCCTATAAAGTATATATATTCTTGATCGCGTAAAAGTCTAAGACGATCTAGACATGTCCGTCCGTCTGTCTGTTGAAATCACGCTAGATTCTTTAAAAATGAAGATGTTGAGTTGAAATTTTGCACAGGTTCTTGTTTTGTCCATAAGCAGGTTAAGTTCGAAGATGGGCCAAATCGGACTATATCTAGATATTGCCCCCATATAGACCGATCCGCGATTTAGGGTCTTAGGCCCATAAAAGCCACATTTAGTATCCGATTTTTCTGAAATTTGGGACAATGAGTTGCGTTAGGCCCTTCAACATCCTCCGTCAATTTGGTTTAGATCGGTTCAGATTTGGATATAGCTGCCATATAGACCGATCCTCCGATTTAGGGTCTTTGGCCCATAAAAGCCACATTTGTTATCCGATTTTGCTGAAATTTAGGACAGTGAGTTGCGTTAGGCCCTTCGACATCCTCCGCCAATTTGGTCCAGATCGGTCCAGATTTGGACATAGCTGCTATATAGACCGATCATCCGATTTTGGGTCTTTGGCCCATAAAAGCCACATTTATTATCCGATTTTGTTGAAATTTAAGACAATGAGTTTTGTTAGACCCTTCGACATCCTTTGTCAATTTGGTCCAGATCGGTCCAGATTTGGATATAGCTTTCATATAGACCGATCCTCAAATATAGGGTCTTAAGCCCATAAAAGCCACATTTATTATCCGATTTTGCTGAAATTCGGGACAGTGAGTTGTCTTAGGCCCTTCGACATTCTTCGTCAATTTGGCTCAGATTGGTCCAGATTTGGATATAGCTGCCATATATATCGATCCTCCGATTTAGGGTCTTAGGCCCATAAAAGTCACATTTAGTATCCAATTTTGCTGAAATTCGGGATAGTGAGATGTGTTAGACCCTTCGACATCCTTCGTCAATTTGGCTCAGATTGGTCCAGATTTGGATATAGCTGTCATATAGACCGATCCTCCGATTTAGGGTCTTAGGCCCATAAAAGCCACATTTATTATTCGATTATGCTGAAATTTGGGACAGTGAGTTGTGTTAGGCCCTTCGATATCCTTCGTCAATTTGGCTCAGATAGGTTGAGATTTGAATTTAGCTGCCATATAGACCGATCCTCCGATTTAGGGTCTTAGGCCCAAAAGAGCCACATTTGGTATCCGATTTTGATGAAATTTGGGACTGTGAGTTGTGTCAAGCCCTTCGACTTCCTTCGTAAATTTGGTCCAGATCGGTCGAGATTCGGAATGAAAGGTGGTTTACATATATACCCGAGGTGGTGGGTATCCAAAGTTCGGCCCGGCCGAACTTAACGCCTTTTTACTTGTTACTTGTTTCTTTTACATCTCTGCTTGGTGCAAATGTCCTGTTTTTTGGAGAAAAGCCCCATCTAGTGATTTTATTTCATGAGGTCACAAAAGATTTCTATGTGCAATTAAGTTGGATTTTTTAAACCTTGCAGTATTAGATCCTTGCTAAGTTAGAGCTCTTGGGGTTACTTACCATATAACCCCATTTATTTCGTGATGGAATTTCTACAGCTGGAGTGATGGAGTTCTCGAATAGCATCTTCGATTTCCATGCAGACAGACATTTTCTCCGAAGACTCCTTCTGATTTTTTACACCAAAGGAAGAATGTTGCCTTCGACACAAATGTTCCTTATTTCTTTCACAGGTTTTATAAAATTATATATAATTTAATAAATAATTTCTTAAAATTTATCATCGACTTATTATTTATTGTTAATCCTTTAAACCATCCATAAAGAGACTGCCCCGGCATCCTAAATCTAAAAAAAAAAATATTTTCCAAATAGCTTGATTGAGAGTAACGACACCGATGATAGCTGATGATAGCCGATGATGATAATGATAGCTGATAGATTTTCAATGATGAATTATGTAGAGCACGAAACGGAACGTGTTGAGATGTTTAAGTGGAACACCAAACAAACTCTACCTCTACTGCTGCCAGCTTACATATCCCATTCAGTGGGGACAACATTGGCAAGAATCACGACTTTAAACAAACAAACAAACCAACAAAAAATGTAAGCCTTTAGGGAAAATTGTGGAAACCCAAGACACTCAAGGTATTGGAAAACGTTTTGTTGACAATAAGGCGATGATTTAAATTATATTGAATTCCAAAGGAGTACACGAGAGACAGAAAAGTGACTAGCACTCCTGGCTGAGTCATGTTAATACCTTGGGCTGGTGTGGTTTTATTCGTTTTCTGGCTGTTTTGTGCATAACAAGTGTTTAAAGCGTTTGTAATGGGAAGGCCATACAAACACACAGAGATTACAACTTCAAGTTGTTCTTTTTTTTTACAAATATTTACAATAGTTTCTGTATTGTTTTATTGTTGCTGTAACTTTCCCGAGGAGAAAACTTTTCCGTTAATCATAACAATTGTTTTTGGGGGAAAATGGCCTAACAACACTCTTGGGCATCGTTTCTTAGTAGAGACCAGAACAGACTTCCAAAGTGCTCATCTGTGTGAACAAGAACATGATAAAGGCGCCTTATTTCACGCGCAAAACGTGCCTTAAAGATCCTCCATAACTACCACACCGGCATGGACCTAACTATACTTGCCACAAATGTGTACCTCATCATCACGATCTATAGCTTCAGTGATGCTGATGACGATGATGATGATAATGAACCTCTTTGAAGCGCTATTAGCATTAATGCAAATAGACTTAAAGGAGTCAGTCTATCATCGAAAGTCGTTGCTGGACTTTCAACAAACAATAACCGAAAATAAATGCCAGAAAAACACAGTTATCAAAAGCCTGGGAAATGCCCTGCATAAAGCAAATTTTATAAAGCCATTGTAAAAACGGCACCAAATACGGCCCATACACTTTATCCCCAGCCGCCAGCAACAATTGTACAATAGTAGCCTATGTGTAGATATCATTAGTGTCAAGATACGTACAAAAGCATGCTACAAAAAAAAAAAAAAAGTTGTTCGGAAAACATTCAAAGCACTTGACCAGTGTAACCTAGCAAAATTTTTTGGATATCCCAATTTTTTTTTTTTTTTTTTTGTAGAAAAAACCTTAAACAAGTAAAAAGGCACTAAGATCGGCCTGGCCGAACTTTGGCCGAACTTAAGCATCTACATTTGGCACCGATATAAGTCACTGTTCAATTTCGTAGACCAAAATATTGGTTTTTTTTGGCAGCTATATTCACATTTAACCGATCTGAACCATATAGGAGACGGATGTCGAAATTCATACCATAAGTCTTTGCGTCAAATTTCAACGAAATCGGGTAACAAATGCGCCTTTTATGGGCCAAGACTTAAAATCGAGAGATCGTTCTATATGACACCTATAACCAAATCTGGACCAATGTGGACCAAATTAAACAAGGATAAAATAATCATCCTATTTTATTATAACTCCACTACTATATCCGTAGTTATATCTTAATACAATAGTTACTGGTCTCGATGATATTTTATTCAGGTCCTGAGAACTCATATACAAGTAACATTTTCAGACAATAAATCTACTTTTTATGGGACTAAGACCCTAAATTGAAAGATAGGTCTATATGACAGCTATATCTATATAGTCTGATCTAATTCACATGTGGGTCGTATGCCGTATCGTCGTATACTTAAACCAACTCACTACATCAAATTTCAGCGAAATTGGGTAAAAAATGCAGATTTTATGGGTTCCAGACCCTTAAACGGCAGATCGGTCTATACGACAGCTGTATATAAATATAGTTCGATCTGAACCATATTTGGGTCAGATGTCGGGAGGCTTAAAACAACTGTCTGTTTCAAATGTCAGCGAAATCTGATAAAAAAAGTATATCTTTTATCAGACCCTTTATCGACAGATCGGTCTATATGGCAGCTAAATCTAAATATAGTCCGATTTGAACAATATTTGGGTCAGAAGCTTTAAACTGTTTACTGTTTAAAATTTCAGCGAAATCAGATAAAATACAAGTAAAAGCGTCCCAAGTTCGGCCGGGCCGGGCCGGGCCGATCCAAATATAATCCGATCTGAACCATATTTAAGTCCTATGTTGAAAGCCATAAAACTACTCACTGTTTAAAATTTAAAAGAAATCGGGTAATAAATAATGCTTTTATGGACTTCAGACTCCTTATTGGCAGATCGTTCTATATGGCAGCTATATCCTAATATAATCCGATCTGAACCATATTTAAGTCCTATGTTGAAAGCCCTAAAACTACTCACTGTTAAAAATTTCAACGTAATCGGGTAATAAATAATGCTTTTATGGACTTCAGACCCTTATCGGCAGATCGGTCTATATGGCAGCTAAATCTAAATATAGTCCGATTTGAACAATATTTGGGTCAGAAGCTTTAAACTGTTTACTGTTTAAAATTTCAGCGAAATCAGATAAAATACAAGTAAAAGCGTCCCAAGTTCGGCCGGGCCGAATCTTATATACCCTCTATCATGTACCCTCTATCATACCCTCTTATATACCCTCTATCAAAAAAAAGGATATAAGAAAGGATTTGCTCTGCTATTAGAGCGATATTAAGATATGGTCCGGTTTAGACCACATTTAATTAATTTTACGTTGGAGACCAACTTAAATTATATTTAAGTTGGAGACCTGTGTTAAATGTCAGCCAATTCGAATAAGAATTGCGCCCTTTGGGGGCTCAAGAAGTATAATAGAGAGATCGATTTATATGGGAGCAGTATCGGGCTATAGACCGATTCAGACCATAATAAACTCGTATGTTAATGGTCTTGAGAGAATCCGACGTACAAAATTTCAGGCAAATCGAATAATAATTGCGACCTCTAGAGGCTCAAGAAGTCAAGATCCCAGATCGGTTTATATGGCAGCTAAATCAGGTTATGAACCGATTTGAACCATAGTTGGCACAAATGTTGGGTATCATAACAAAATACTACGAGCCAAAATTCATTCAAATTGGATAAGAATTGCGCCCTCCAGAGGCTCAAGAAGTCAAAACCCAAGATCCGTTAAATGACAGCTAAATCAGGTTATGGACCGATTTGAACCATGCTTGGCACAGTTGTTGGATATCATAACAAAACACGTCGTGCAAAATTTCATTCCAATCGGATAAGAATTGAGCCCTCTAGAGGCTCAAGAAGTCAAGACCCAAGATCGGTTTATATGGCAGCTATATCAAAACATGGACCGATATGGCCCATTCACAATACCAACAGACCTACACTAATAAGAAGTATTTGTGCAAAATTTCAAGCGGCTAGCTTTACTCCTTCGGAAGTTAGCGTGCTTTCGACAGACAGACGGACGGACAGACAGACGGACGGACAGACGGACGGACGGACAGACGGACGGACATGGCTAGATTGACATAAAATTTCATGACGATCAAGAATATATACTTTATGGGGTCTCAGACGAATATTTCGAGTAGTTACAAACAGAATGACGAAATTAGTATACCCCCCATCCTATAGTTAAGGGTATAAAAATGTGAAAAAAGTAAATTTTTGGCATTTTTTCGTAAAAAAGGTATTTTCATTGTTTCGTCTCTATACAGAAGACTTGATTCCGCGCAATCAATTTTGCTTATTGTAAAAAAAAAAAATGGTTCTGATTTCGATATATCACCCATATATATCGTTCATGCGATTTGGTCCTTTGAGGTTGTTTTAGCCACAATTAGGGTCATAAGGTTCGATATTGCAGTAGGTATAAAGGTCTGGCTTGATTTCGACGTGTTTTCGATGTATTTAAATACAAAATGTTAAACATTTTTGTACCCTTCACCATAGGATGCATATCTCACATGTGCCCATAAACATTCCGTTAAGTAACAGGGGAAATCATTTCACTTATCACTGAATGCTGTCCGATTCAAGTTTTAAGCTCAATGATAAGGTGCCTCATTTTTATAGCCAAGTCCGAACGACGTGCTGCGGTGACAGACACCTCTTTGTGGAGAAATTTTTACCTCACAAGTGTCACCAGCATTAGGAGGGGAATAGCACCTGCTGAAAAATTTTTCTAATGTCATCGCCAGGATTTGAACCCAGGTGTTCAGCGTCATAGGTGGACATGCTAAGCTCAGCGCTACGGGAGTCTCCACCCCTATCCATCCGTTCGTCTGTTTGTCTGTAGAAAGCACGCAAACTTTCGAAGGAATAAAGCAAGAGGCATGAAATTTTGCATAAATATTTCCTATAAGGGAAGGTCGGTTGGGATTGTAAATGGGCTATAACGGTCCATAATTTCATATAGCTTCCATATAATCCGATTTCGTATCTTGACTTCTTGAGCTGCTAGAAGACGCAATTATTATCGAATTTGGCTGAAATTTTGCATGCTTGGAATTCCAACAAATGTGGCAAGTATGGTTCAAATAGGTTCATAACCTGGTATAGCTCCCATAAAAACCGACCGCCCTATTGTACTTCTGAAGCCTATAGAGGGCTCAATTCTTTCCTAATTTGGCTTACATTTTGTACAACGGCTTCTCCTATGACCTTCAGTATGCGTACCAATTATAGTCTGAATCGGTTTTAAACCTGATATTGCTCCCATATAAACCGATCTCCCAATATTACTTCTTGAGATCCCATAGGACGAAATTATAATCCGATTTGGCTAAACCAAGTATGGTCCGAATCGGTTTATAACCTAATATAGCTCCAATAGCATAGCATGTCTTATCCAATATCCTTTGTTTGCCTATTAGGTGACGCAAGGAACTTGACAAATGCGATCCATGGTGAAGGGAATATAAGATTCGGCCCGACCGAACTTAGAACGGTTTTACTTGTTATACCCACCACCATAGGTTGTGAATATACTAGTTTCGTCATTCCGTTTGTAACACCTCGCAATATTGATCTAGGACCCCATAAAGTATATATATTCTTGATCATCTCTAAATACTGAGTCGAACTAGTCCGTCTGTAAAAATCACGATAGCGGTCAAAGGCCTTAACCTAGTCGTATGAAATTTTGTTCAGTTACTTCTAATTTATATAGGTCGTTGGGGATTGCAAATGGACCATATCGGTTCAGATTTGGATATAGCTCCCATACAAACCGAACTCCCGCTTTGATTTCATGAGCCCCTGGAAGCCTAAATTTTCATCCGATTTTTCTGAAATTTCGCACATAGTGTTCTATTATAACTTGTAACAACTGAACTGAGCCGAGCAAGGTCTGAATCGGTATATAAACTTATATATTGGGTTGCCCAAAAAGTAATTGCGGATTTTTTAAAAGAAAGTAAATTCATTTTTAATAAAACTTAGAATGAACTTTAATCAAATATACTTTTTTTACACTTTTTTTCTAAAGCAAGCTAAAAGTAACAGCTGATAACTGACAGAAGAAAGAATGCAATTACAGAGTCACAAGCTGTGAAAAAATTTCTCAACGCCGACTATATGAAAAATCGGCAATTACTATTTGGGCAACCCAATAGCTCCCATATAAACCGATCTCCAGATTTGAGTTCGGAAGCCTAAATTTGTATCCTATTTAGCTGAAATTTGGCACATAGTGTTCGGTTATGACTTCCAATAACTGAACTAAGTACGGACTGATTCGGTCTATAACCTGATATAGCTCCCATATAAACCGATCTGCCCATTTGACTTCTTGAGCCCCTGGAAGCCTCAATTTTTGTCCGATTTGGTTGGAATTTTCCATGCGGTATTCCATTACAACTTTTAACAACTGTGCCAAATACGATCCAAATCGGTCTATAACCTGATTTAGCTCCCATATAAACCGATTTTCCGATTTGACTTCTTGGGCTCCTGGAAGCCGCATTTTTCGTCCGATTTGGCTGGAATTTTGCGCATACTGTAATGTTATAACTTCCAACAACTGCGCCAATTACGGTCCAAATCGGTCTATAACCTGATATAGCTGCCATATAAACCGATCTTGGACCTTGACTTTTTGAGCCACTTGAGCTCCGGGAAGCCGCATTTTTCGTCCGATTTGGCTGGAATTTTGCGCATACTGTAATGTTATAACTTCCAACAACTGCGCCAATTACGGTCCAAATCGGTCTATAACCTGATATAGCTGCCATATAAACCGATCTTGGACCTTGACTTTTTGAGCCACTTGAGGCCGCAATTCTTATCCTATTTGGCTGAAATTTTATGTTATGACCCTCAACAACTATGCCAAATACAGTCATATCGGTCTATAACCAGCTATAGCTCCCATATTTTAGCAGAATCCATGGTGGTGGGTACATGTCCAATATTATCTTAATCGATCTATAGCCTGATGGAGCTCCCATATAAAACGATCTCCCGATTTTGCTTCTTGCGCCCCTACAAGGCGCAATTGTTATCCGAATGGACTGAAATATTACCCAATGACTTCTACTGTGGTCTTCAACATTCAATACCCTAATGGTCCGAATCGGACTATAACTTGATATATCTCCAAGAGCATAACAATCCTTATCCATTATTCCTTGTTTGCCTAAATAGAGGTACCGCACAAAGAACTCGACAAATGCGATCCATGGTGGAGGGTATATAAGATCCCGCCCGGCCGAACTTAGCACGCTCTTACTTGTTGTCACTTTCTTTGCTGGTTCTGTCATGTATGGCGTTCTAAAAATTCTACGCTTTTTCGCTTTTGATGATTTCCTAAAACAAAGCGTCGATTTAGCTTACATACATTATCTTCTTGCCTTTCATAGGCTAATAAATGATACCTTTTTAGCCTCCTTTTTGCTTTTTTTTTTTCGTTGTTAACCACCACCCACCCAGATGCCCCCTCGACAATCATGGGGTTGGACAAAGCGTATAAAAGATCTATCACCAACATCAACATCATTATCATTGGCCATTGTAAGAAGAGTTGTGTGGCATGATTGATGGGAAATCTGTCGGTGCGAGTTTATAAAAATGTATGCGCCTCGCATATATAGCCCCGATATCGAGGCATCATTTTGGTATTATTGTATGTAATCTAAAGTGTGTCTGGAGGGTGTCAATTGTGTGCATTAGTTTCAAAAACGTGTTGCAATTTATTGTTTAATATGGCTGTTGCATGAAGACCATGACGACTCTCTTAATGTTGCAGGCAGGCTGGGAATTGCTGTTGTTGTTGTTGTACTGGCCATTAGTTGAAAGGTTTGTTGTTTTGCATTCTATTTGCTTCAGACTCTATAATTTTCTTTCATATTAGCGTGACTTTGACTGTTTGGCGGCTACAAATGGTGTTGGGGGAATTTCTAGTCCAAATGGTATTCCGTTTAGTTTTTTAGTCAGGAATTTGCATCTTCTTTTTTTTCATTTTCCTTTAATAGGTCTTATGTGTGTTTTTGTGTTACAAGATTTTGTTGGTCTTTCTTTGGAGTTGAGCAGGTTCTCGTTTTTCCCAAATGTTTACTGGATATAAAGGGAGTTTAGAACTACCAATGTGTGGGAGTATTTAAAACCTATACCACCACTGTGGTACAGGGTATTATAGATTTGTGCATTTGTTTGCAACGCTAAGAAGGAGAAGAGCTAGACCCATTGATAAGTATACCGATCGACTCAGAATCACTTTCTGATTCGATTTAGCCATGTCCGTCTGTGAGTCCATGTGTTCTTGCAATCAAAGTGCAGGTCGTATTTGTTGTCACGAAATTTTGCACATGTCACTTTTTGGCCCAAGGACAAACGCTATATCGGTTCAGATTTAGTTATAGCTCCCATATATATATTGGGTTGACCAAAAAGTTATTGCGGATTTTTCATATAGTCGGCGTTGACAAATTTTTTCACAGCTTGTGACTCTGTAATTGCATTCTTTCTTCTGTCAGTTATTAGCTGTTACTTTTAGCTTGCTTTAGAAAAAAAGTGTAAAAAAGTATATTTGCTTAAAGTTCATTCTAAGTTTTATTAAAAATGCATTTACTTTCTTTTAAAAAATCCGCAATTACTTTTTGGGCAACCCAGCATCTTTCATCCGATATGGCTTTTTAAGGCTGCAGAAGACACAATTTTTTACTGATCTTTACCAAATTCGACATTGGGTATTATATTTGAGGTCTACATATGTGTGCAAAGTTTCATAAAAATCGGTTCAGATTTAGATATAGCTCCCATATATATCTTTCATCCGATATGAACTTTTAAGGCTCTAAAAGCCACAGTTTTAGTCCTATCTTTACAAAATGTTGGGCGAGGTGTTTTATTTGTCGTCCTAATATGCGTGAAAAATTTTATGAACATCGGCCCAGATTTAGATATAGCTCCCATATATATCTTTCATCCGATATGGCCGTTTAAGGCTGTAGAAGCCATAATTTTTTACAAATCTTTACAAAATTTCGCGTGGGGTGTTTTATTTGATGTATCCATATGTGTGCAAAATTTCATAAAAATCAGTCTAGATTTAGATATAGCTCCCATATATATGTATCGCCCGATTTGCACTTCAATGGCCGTAGTAGCTCCAATTTTCAAGCGATCTGCACAAAATTTAGCACAGACTGTTTTGTTACCGATCCTAACATATCTGGAAAATTTCATCAAAATCGGTTCAGATTAAGATGTAGCTCCCATATATATCTTTCATCGGATTTCAACTATTAAGGCTGTATAAGCCACAATTATCGTCCGATTTTCACCAAATTTAATAAAAATCGGATCAGATTTATATATAGCTGCCACATATATTTTGCCACAATTTTGGTCCGATCTTTACAAAATTTAGCATGAGGTGTTTTATGTGTGTCATATGTGTGCAAAATTTCATAAAAATCGGTTCAGATTTAGCTATAGCCCCCATATACATCTTTTATCCGAATTGGCCTTTTAAGGCTGTAGAAGCCATAATTTTGGTACGATCTTGACAAAATTTTGCATGGGGTGTTTTACTTGACGTCTTCATATGTGTGCAAAATGTCCGATTTTGCATGAGACGTTTAAATTGACGTTCCAATACGAGCGCAAGATTTCATTAAAATCGGTCTTAATTTAGGTCCTATAGCTCCAATGTGTATATGGACTTTTTAGGCAGTAAAATCAACAATTTTCGTCACATCTCTTCAATATAGGGCGTGAGATGTTCTACTTCACGTCCCAGTATGTGTCATTAAAATTGGCACAGGATTCGATATAACTCCCATATAATCTTTTATCCGATATGGCATTTTAAAGATGTGAAAATCCAAATCTTTTGTCCTATGGTAGGAAAATCTTACAAGGTTCTAAATTGCTATTTCAATTGGTATGCAAATTAAAGTCCGACTAGATTTCGAGATAAGTTCTACATATAAAAAGTAACACATACACTAGGTGGTGTAGCGTATTATATATTCGACACCGCCCGACTTTTGCCTTTCCTTACTGGTTGTACTTTATATGGAACAAAATTTTCCTTGGAATATTTATTATCGATAATTAAAGAGCTTTTAGTGAAATACCATGCTACGAAAATAGTATATCGCTTGACTAACAGCTTAGCAATATAAGTGCCTTTATCTGAATCCCATATGATCTTTATTGGTCCACGAATTTAAGTTTGGATGTAAGATGTACTCTAGTCTTAAAATACTTTCTTTCAGCCCGATATTCTCATGTTGTCTGATTTAGGGATTTTTTCGGGGGTGAGGTGGTCCCCCAGACACTTGGCCCTAAAATAATATCAGCATCGCGCTCTTCTTTCAAATACCATTTATTTAAACCTCATATTGCCATTGGTTTTGAGGTGGAGTTTACAGGATAAGGCGTCCCCCAAACACATAACCCCAAAATAGGTTACCAAATTAGTTTTCTTATCTCAAATATCTTTCATTTGAGACACATATTGGCATGGTCGAAAAATGTTTACCCTTTGGGGGTGTTTTTGGGAAGGGGTGATGCCCTTAATTCATGGTCCTACATTTGGATATCAAATTCGTATTCAACTCCCAAATACCTTTATTTTAGCTCCATATTGCTATGGTCAGTAAAAAATTGCTGTTTGTGGGGTATTTTGGGAAAGGAGTAGACCCCAGAAAATTGGTCCGAAAAGTGTGTATCAATTCTTGCTCTGCCGCCCAATACCTTTCGTTTAAGCTCCACATTGACATGGTCGGTAAATATTCCCGATTTAGGGGCGTATTGGGGATTGGGGTGGTCCCCAAACACTAAGCCCGGAAAATATATCAGCAACGTGCTGTATTCTCATATATCATTTATTTGAACCCAATATTGCCATTGGGCTCAAAATTGGATATCAAACTCCTTATTGCAAAAGTCAGCATATATGTCCGGTTTGGGGTATTGTTCCTAAAAACTATTAATATTTAGTTCCACTCTCTTTAAGACCCAAATTGTCTTGGTGAGCAAATACATCCTTTTTGGGGGTTGTTATGGTGGTGGGACGTCCGCTAGGCACTTGGTTCCTAATGTTGATATCAGATACGTTTTCTACTTCCAAATACCTTTATTTTAATCCCCATATTTCCACAGTCGGCAAACATGACCGGCTTGGGGGGGTGTTTTTGGGGATGGGCGGCTACTCAGTGAGTTGCCTTTGAAAATATATGTCGGATTAGTGTTCTACTCTAAAACCCCTCTTATTAGAGCCCCATATTGCAATAATCAGCAACTACTTCCAATTTGGGTGGTGTTGTGGGGGTGAGGTGACACTTTTCCAAAATATTGATATCAAATTCGTGCTTTACTCCCAAAGACCTTTCATATGAGCCCCACATTCCTATGGTCGTAAATTTGACCCCTTGGGGGATGTTTTTAGGAAGAGGCTGCCCCCCAAACACTTGGTTCCATATTAAGATATCAGATTGGAATTCTACACTTAAATATCTTTTATTTAAGCCCCATATTCCCATGGTCAGTAAATTAGTCCTGTTTTGGGGTGTTTTGGGGAAGGGGTGGACCCCCAGAAACGTGGCCCAATATTTGGATATTAGATTCATATTCTACTCGCAAATACCTTTCATTAGAGTCCCATATTGCCATGGTCGGTAAATAAGTTAGATGTAGGGGTGTTTTGTGGGTTGGGGTGGCCCCCATAACACTTGGTCCGACAATTGGATATCAGATAAGTTGTCTTATCCTAAATACCTTTCATTTGAGTCCCATATTGTTGTGATTGGTCTAAATATATGTTTGGTAAGTTTTAGGGTGGGGCGGCCCCTCTAGGTATCCCATCCGAAATGTTGATACCAACATTATATTTTTAGGGTACTACAATATATATAACAAGTAAAAAGGCGTTAAGTTCGGCCGGGCCGAACTTTGGATACCCACCACCTCGGATATATATGTGAACCACCTTTCCTCAAAATCCGGTCGAAAATTCATAATCGGTTTTTATGGCAGCTATATGCAAATCTTGATCGATCTAGACCAAATTGCAGAAATATGTGGAGGGGCTTAACTTAACTCTTTGTCCCAAATTTCGGCAACATCGGACAATAAATGCGCTTTTTATGGCCCCAAAACCTAAAACCGAGAGATCGGTCTATATGGCAGCTATATCCAAATCTGGACGGATCTGAGCCAAATTGAGGGTGAATGTTGAAGGGCCTAATACAACTCACTGTCCCAAATTTTCGCAAAATCGGATAATAAATGTGGCTTTTATGGGCCTAAGACCCTGAATTGGAGAATCGGTCTATATGGCAGCTATATCCAAATCTGAACTGATCTGGGCCAAATTGACGGAGGATGTCGATGTTCCTTTCACAACTCACTGTCCCAAATTTCAGCAAAATCGGGTAATAAATGTAGCTTTTATGGGCACAAAACCTTAAATCAAGAAATCGGTCTATATGGCAGCTATATACAAATCTAAACCGATCTGAGCCAAATTAACGGAGGATGTCGAAGGGCCTAACGCAACTCACTGTTCCGAATATCAGCAAAATCGGATAATAAATGTGGCTTTTATGGGCCTAAGACCCTAAATCGGAGGATCGGTCTATATGGCAGCTATATCCAAATCTGGACCGATCTGGGCAAAATAGACGGAGGATGTC
>NC_081552.1:39400661-39530716 GCF_963082655.1 Stomoxys calcitrans
CCGTACTCTAGAGGCTCAAGAATTCATGATCCAAGATCGGTTTATATGGCAGCTATATCAAAACATGGACCGATATGGCCCATTTACAATACAAACCGACCTGCACTAATAAGAAGTATTTGTGCAAAATTTCAAGCGGCTAGCTTTACTCCTTCGGAAGTTAGCGTGCTTTCGACAGACAGACGGACGGACGGACAGACGAACGGACATGGCTAGATCGACATAAAATGTCGCGACGATCAAGAATATATATATTCTTGATCGTCGCGACTATATATATTCTTGGGGTCTCAGACGAATATTTCGAGTAGTTACAAACAGAATGACTAAATTAGTATACCCCCCATCTTATGGTGGAGGGTATAAAAATGTGAAAAAAGTCAATTTTTGGCATTTTTCGTAAAAAGGGTATTTTCATTGTTTCGTCTCTCTACAGAAAATTTGATCCAGCACAATCAATTTTGCTTATTGTTAATAAAAATTGGTTCTGATTTCGATATATCACCCATATATATCGTTCATGCGATATGGTCCTTTGAGGTTGTTTTAGCCACAATTAGGGTCATAAGGTTCGATATTGCAATAGGTATAAAGGTCTGGCTTGATTTCGACGTGTTTTCGATTTATTAAAAGTATTTAGTAAGCTCGGTGGTATAGGGTTTACATAGTGGGCTCCGTCCGACTATAGCATTTTCTTACTGGTTTTCTTTTAAAACATTTTTTATACCCACCACCGAAGGATGGGGGTATATTCATTTTGTCATTCCGTTTGCAACACATCGAAATATCCATTTCCGACCCTATAAAGTATATATATTCTTGATCAGCGTAAAAATCTAAGACGATCTAGACATGTCCGTCCGTCTGTCCGTCTGTCTGTTGAAATCACGCTACAGTCTTTAAAAATAGAGATATTGAGCTGAAATTTTGCACAGATTCTTTTTTTGTTCATAAGCAGGTTAAGTTCGAAGATGGGCTATATCGGACTATATCTTGATATAGCCCCCATATAGACCGATCCGCCGATTCAGGGTCTTAGGCCCATAAAAGCTACATTTATTATTCGATTTTGTTGAAATTTGGGACAGTGAGTTGTGTTAGACCCTGCAACATCCTTCTTTAATTTGGCTCAGATCGGTTCAGATTTGGATATAGCTGCCATATAGACCGATCCTCCGATTTAGGGTCTTCGGCCCATAAAAGCCACATTTATTATCCGATTTTGCTGAAATTTGGCACAGTGAGTTGTGTTAGGCCCTTTGACATTCTTCGTCAATTTGGCTCAGATCGGTCCAGATTTGGATATAGCTGCCATATAGACCGATCCTCCGATTTAGGATCTAAGGCCCATAACAGCCACATTTATTATCCGATTTTGTTGAAATTTAGGGCAGTGAGTTGTGTTGGGCCATTTGACATCCTTCGTCAATTTGGCTCAGATCGGTCCAGATTTGAATATATCTGCCATATAGACCGATCGTCCGATTTAGGGTCTAAGGCCCATAAAAGCCACATTTAATATCCGGGTTCGCTGAAATTCGGGGCAGTGAGTTGTATTAGGCCCTTCGACATCCTTTGTCAATTTGGCCCAGATGGATTCAGATTTGGATATAGCTGCCATATAGACCGATCCTCCGATTTAAGGTCTAAGGCCCATAAAAGCCACATTTATTATCCGATTTGTTGAAATTTGGAACAGCGAGTTGTGTTAGGCCCATCGACATCCTTCGTCAATTTGGCTCAGATCGGTCCAGATTTGGATATAGCTGCCATATAGACCGATCCTCCGATTTAGGGTCTAAGGCCCATAAAAGCCACATTTATTATCCGATTTCGCTGAAATTTGGAACAGTGAGTTGTGTTAGGCCCTTCGACATCTTTCGTCATTTTGGCCCAGATCGGTCTAGATTTGGATATAGCTGCCATATAGACCGATCCTCCGATTTAGGGTCTTAGGCCCATAAAAGCCACATTTATTATCCGGTTTCGCTAAAATTTGGGACAGTGAATTATGTAAGGGCCATCGACATCCTTCGTCAATTTGGCTCAAATCGGTCCAGATTTGGATATAGCTGCCATATAGATCGATCCTCCGATTTATGGTGTAAGGCCCATAAAAGCCACATTCATTATCCGATTTTGCTGAAATTTGGGACAGTGAGTTGTGTTAGGCCCTTTGACATATTTCTTTAATTTGGTTCAGATCAGTTCAGATTTGGATATAGCTGCCATATAGACCGATTTCTTGATTTATGATTTTGGGCCCATAAAATGCTCATTTATTGTCCGATGTCGCCGAAATTTGGAACAGTGGGTTAAGTTAAGCCCCTTGACATACTTCTGCAATATCGCACAGATCGGTTCAGATTTGGATATAGCTGTCATATAGACCGATATCTAGGTTTTAGGTTTTGGCGCCATAAAAGACGCATTTATTGTCCGATGTCGCTGATATTTGACACAGTGAGATTGGTTAGGCTCTTCGACGTCCTTCTTAAATTTTGCCCAGATCGGTCCAGATTTGGATATAGCTGCCATGTAGACCGATATCTCGATTTAAAGTCTTGGCCCCATAAAAGGTCCATTTATAATCCGATTTTACTGAAATTTGACACAGTGACTTATGTTCGGCTTTTCGACATCCGTGTCGTATATAGTTTAGATCAGTATGAAATTTTCACCGAATTTTGATGAAAGATGGTTTACATATATACCCGAGGTGGTGGGTATCCAAAGTTCGGCCCTGCCGAACTTAACGCCTTTTTTTCTTGTTTCTTACAATTCTATTTAGGATACTGTCGTGTTGAAGTTGCCTTTTAGAATTCTATGCAGGATATTGCTTACCATAAAACTGAATGATTAACTTCAGAGAAGGGCATAGCAAAACAAATTTTAAAGTTTAAAAAATTAAATTTAATATATTTAAATCACTTGAAATTCAAAATGTTAAACATTTTTGTACCCTTCACCATAGGATGCATATCTCACATGTGCCCATAAACATTCCGTTAAGTAACAGGGGAAATCATCTCACTTTTCACTGAATGCTGTCCGATTCAAGTTTTAAGCTCAATGATAAGGTGCCTCATTTTTATAGCCAAGTCCGGACGACGTGCTGCGGTGACAGACACCTCTTTGTGGAGAAATTTTTACCTCACAAATGTCACCAGCATTAGGAGGGAAAAAGCACCTGCTGAAAAATTTTTCTAATGTCATCGCCAGGATTTGAACCCAGGTGTTCAGCGTCATAGGTGGACATGCTAAGCTCAGCGCTACGGGAGTCTCCACCCCTATCCATCCGTCCGTCTGTTTGTCTGTAGAAAGCACGCAAACTTTCGAAGGAATAAAGCAAGAGGCATGAAATTTTGCATAAATATTTCCTATAAGGGAAGGTCGGTTGGGATTGTAAATGGGCTATAACGGTCCATAATTTCATATAGCTTCCATATAATCCGATTTCGTATCTTGACTTCTTGAGCTGCTAGAAGACGCAATTATTATCGAATTTGGCTGAAATTTTGCATGCTTGGAGTTCCAACAAATGTGGCAAGTATGGTTCAAATAGGTTCATAACCTGGTATAGCTCCTATAAAAACCGACCGCCCTATTGTACTTCTGGAGCCTATAGAGGGCTCAATTCTTTCCTAATTTGGCTTACATTTTGTACAACGGCTTCTCCTATGACCTTCAGTATGCGTACCAATTATAGTCTGAATCGGTTTTAAACCTGATATTGCTCCCATATAAACCGATCTCCCAATATTACTTCTTGAGATCCCATAGGACGAAATTATAATCCGATTTGGCTAAACCAAGTATGGTCCAAATCGGTTTATAACCTAATATAGCTCCAATAGCATAGCATGTCTTATCCAATATCCTTTGTTTGCCTATTAGGTGACGCAAGGAACTTGACAAATGCGATCCATGGTGAAGGGAATATAAGATTCGGCCCGACCGAACTTAGAACGGTTTTACTTGTTATACCCACTACCATAGGTTGTGAATATACTAGTTTCGTCATTCCGTTTGTAACACCTCGAAATATTGATCTAGGACCCCATAAAGTATATATATTCTTGATCATCTCTAAATACTGAGTCGAACTAGTCCGTCTGTAAAAATCACGATAGCGGTCAAAGGCCTAAACCTAGTCGTATGAAATTTTGTTCAGTTACATCTAATTTATATAGGTCGTTGGGGATTGCAAATGGACCATATCGGTTCAGATTTGGATATAGCTCCCATACAAACCGAACTCCCGCTTTGATTTCATGAGCCCCTGGAAGCCTAAATTTTCATCCGATTTTTCTGAAATTTTGCACATAGTGTTCTATTATAACTTGTAACAACTGAACTGAGCCGAGCAAGGTCTGAATCGGTATATAAACTTATATATTGGGTTGCCCAAAAAGTAATTGCGGATTTTTTAAACGAAAGTAAATGCATTTTTAATAAAACTTAGAATGAACTTTAATCAAATATACTTTTTTTACACTTTTTTTCTAAAGCAAGCTAAAAGTAACAGCTGATAACTGACAGAAGAAAGAATGCAATTACAGAGTCACAAGCTGTGAAAAAATTTCTCAACGCCGACTATATGAAAAATCGGCAATTACTATTTGGGCAACCCAATAGCTCCCATATAAACCGATCTCCAGATTTGAGTTCGGAAGCCTAAATTTGTATCCTATTTAGCTGAAATTTGGCACATAGTGTTCGGTTATGACTTCCAATAACTGAACTAAGTACGGACTGATTCGGTCTATAACCTGATATAGCTCCCATATAAACCGATCTGCCCATTTGACTTCTTGAGCCCCTGGAAGCCTCAATTTTTGTCCGATTTGGTTGGAATTTTCCATGCGGTATTCCATTACAACTGTTAACAACTGTGCCAAATACGATCCAAATCGGTCTATAACCTGATTTAGCTCCCATATAAACCGATTTTCCGATTTGACTTCTTGGGCTCCTGGAAGCCGCATTTTTCGTCCGATTTGGCTGGAATTTTGCGCATACTGTAATGTTATAACTTCCAACAACTGCGCCAATTACGGTCCAAATCGGTCTATAACCTGATATAGCTGCCATATAAACCGATCTTGGACCTTGACTTTTTGAGCCACTTGAGGCCGCAATTCTTATCCTATCCGGTCTATAACCAGATATAGCTCCCATATTTTAGCAGAATCCATGGTGGTGGGTACATGTCCAATATTATCTTAATCGATCTATAGCCTGATGCAGCTCCCATATAAAACGATCTCCCGATTTTGCTTCTTGCGCCCCTACAAGGCGCAATTGTTATCCGAATGGACTGAAATATTACCCAATGACTTCTACTGTGGTCTTCAACATTCAATACCCTAATGGTCCGAATCGGACTATAACTTGATATATCTCCAAGAGCATAACAATCCTTATCCATTATTCCTTGTTTGCCTAAATAGAGGTACCGCGCAAAGAACTCGACAAATGCGATCCATGGTGGAGGGTATATAAGATTCCGCCCGGCCGAACTTAGCACGCTCTTATTTTGTTGTCACTTTCTTTGCTGGTTCTGTCATGTATGGCGTTCTAAAAATGCTACGCTTTTTCGCTTTTGATGATTTCCTAAAACAAAGCGTCGATTTAGCTTACATACATTATCTTCTTGCCTTTCATAGGCTAATAAATGATACCTTTTTAGGCTCCTTTTTGCTTTTTTTTTTCGTTGTTAACCACCACCCACCCAGATGCCCCCTCGACAATCATGGGGTTGGACAAAGAGTATAAAAGATCTATCACCAACATCAACATCATCATCATTGGCCATTGTAAGAAGAGTTGTGTGGCATGATTGATGGGAAATCTGTCGGTGCGAGTTTATAAAAATGTATGCGCCTCGCATATATAGCCCCGATATCGAGGCATCATTTTGGTATTATTGTATGTAATCTAAAGTGTGTCTGGAGGGTGTCAATTGTGTGCATTAGTTTCAAAAACGTGTTGCAATTTATTGTTTAATATGGCTGTTGCATGAAGACCATGACGACTCTCTTAATGTTGCAGGCAGGCTGGGAATTGCTGTTGTTGTTGTTGTACTGGCCATTAGTTGAAAGGTTTGTTGTTTTGCATTCTATTTGTTTCAGACTCTATAATTTTCTTTCATATTAGCGTGACTTTGACTGTTTGGCGGCTACAAATGGTGTTGGGGGAATTTCTAGTCCAAATGGTATTCCGTTTAGTTTTTATACCCACCACCGAAGGATGGGGGTATATTCATTTTGTCATTCCGTTTGCAACACATCGAAATATCCATTTCCGACCCTATAAAGTATATATATTCTTGATCAGCATAAAAATCTAAGATGATCTAGACATGTCCGTCCGTCTGTCTGTTGAAATCACGCTACAGTCTTTAAAAATAGAGATATTGAGCTGAAACTTTGCACAGAGTCTTTTTTTGTCCATAAGCAGGTTAAGTTTGAAGATGGGCTATATCGGACTATATCTTGATATAGCCCCCATGTAGACCGATCCGCCGATTTAGGGTCTAAGGCCCATAAAAGCCACATTTATTATCCGATTTTGTTGAAATTTGGGGCAGTGAGTTGTCTTATGCCCTTCGACATCCTTCGTCAATTTGGCTCAGATCGGCCTAGATTTGGATATAGCTGCCATATAGATCGATCCTCCGATTAAGGGTCTTAGGCCCATAAATGCCACATTTATTATCCGATTTTGCTGGAATTTAAGACTGTAAGTTGTGTTAGACCCTTTGACATCCTGCATCAATTTGGCCTAGATCGGTTTAGATTTGGATATAGCTGCCATATAGACCGATCCTCCCATTTATAGTTTTAGACTCATAAAAGCCACATTTATTATCCGATTTTGCTGAAATTTGGGACAGTGAGTTGTGTTTGGCCCTTCGTCATCCTCCGTCAATTTGGCCCAGATCGGTCCAGATTTGGATATAGCTGCCATATAGACCGATCCTCCGATTTAGGGTCTTAGGCCCATAAAAGCCACATTTAATTTCCGATTTTGCTGAAATTAGGGACAGTGAGTTCTGTTAGACCTTTCGACATCCTTCGTCAATTTAGCCCAGATCGGTTCAGATTTGAATATAGCTGCCATGTAGACCGATCTCTCGATTAAAAGTCTTTGCCCCATAAAAAGCGCATTTATAATCCGATTTCACTGAAATTTTACATAGTAACTTATGTTAGACTTTTCGACATCCGTGTCGTATATGGTTCAGATCGGTTAATTTTTAGATATAGCTACTGTACTTATTAGTATTTGGTCCAAATCGGAACATGTTTTGATATAACTGATATGGGTCATAAGGTATGAAATTTTCACCGGATTTTGATGAAAGGTGGTTTACGTATATTCCCGAGGTGGTGGGTATCCAAAGTTCGGCCCTGCCGAACTTAACGCCTTTTTACTTGTTTTTTTTTTTTTTCATTTTCCTTTAATAGGTCTTATGTGTGTTTTTGTGTTACAAGATTTTGTTGGTCTTTCTTTGGAGTTGAGCAGGTTCTCGTTTTTCCCAAATGTTTACTGGATATAAAGGGAGTTTAGAACTACCAATATGTGGGAATATTTATAACCTATACCACCACTGTGGTACAGGGTATTATAGATTAGTGCATTTGTTTGCAACGCTAAGAAGGAGAAAAGCTAGACCCATTGATAAGTATACCGATCGACTCAGTATCACTTTCTGATTAGATTTAGCCATGTCCGTCTGTCAGTCTGTGAGTCCATGTGTTCTTGCAATCAAAGTGCAGGTCGTATTTGTTGTCCGATTGTCACGACGAAATTTTGCACATGTCACTTTTTGGCCCAAGGACAAACGCTATATCGGTTCAGATTTAGTTATAGCTCCCATATATATATTGGGTTGACCAAAAAGTAATTGCGGATTTTTCATATAGTCGGCGTTGACAAATTTTTTCACAGCTTGTGACTCTGTAATTGCGTTCTTTCTTCTGTCAGTTATCAGCTGTTACTTTTAGCTTGCTTTAGAAAAAAAGTGTAAAAAAGTATATTTGATTAAAGTTCATTCTAAGTTTTATTAAAAATGCATTTACTTTCTTTTAAAAAATCCGCAATTACTTTTTGGGCAACCCAGCATCTTTCATCCGATATGGCTTTTTAAGGCTGCAGAAGACACAATTTTTTACTGATCTTTACCAAATTCGACATTGGGTATTATATTTGAGGTCTACATATGTGTGCAAAGTTTCATAAAAATCGGTTCAGATTTAGATATAGCTCCCATATATATCTTTCATCCGATATGGACTTTTAAGGCTCTAAAAGCCACAGTTTTAGTCATATCTTTACAAAATTTTGGGCGAAGTGTTTTATTTGTCGTCCTAATATGTGTGAAAAATTTTATGAACATCGGCCCAGATTTAGATATAGCTCCCATATATATCTTTCATCCGATATGGCCGTTTAAGGCTGTAGAAGCCATAATTTTTTACCAATCTTTACAAAATTTGGCTTGGGGTGTTTTATTTGATGTATCCATATGTGTGCAAAATTTCATAAAAATCTGTCTAGATTTTGATATAGCTCCCATATATATGTATCGCCCGATTTGTACTTCAATGGCCGTAGTAGCTCCAATTTTCAACCGATCTGCACAAAATTTGGCACAGACTGTTTTTTCCTAATCCGATCCTAACATATCTGGAAAATTTCATCAAAATCGGTTCAGATTAAGATGTAGCTCCCATATATATCTTTCATCGGATTTGAACTATTAAGGCTGTAGAAGCCACAATTATGGTCCGATCTTCACCAAATTTGGTGTGGAGTCGTTTATGTGAAGTCTCAATGTATAAAAATCGGATCAGATTTAGATATATCTGCCACATATATTTTGTCTCAAATTTGGTCCGATCTTTACAAAATTTAGCATGAGGTGTCATATGTGTGCAAAATTTCATAAAAATCGGTTCAGATTTAGCTATATATCATATCTTTTATCCGAATTGGCCTTTTAAGGCTGTAGAAGCCATAATTTTGGTACGATCTTGACAAAATTTTGCATGGGGTGTTTTATTTGACGTCTTCATATGTGTGTAAAATGTCCGATTTTGCAAGAGACGTTTAAATTGACGTTCCAATACGAGCGCAAGATTTCATTAAAATCGGTCCTAATTTAGGTCCTATAGCTCCAATGTGTATATGGACTTTTTAGGCAGTAAAATCAACAATTTTCGTCACATCTCTACAATATAGGGCGTGAGATGTTCTACTTCATGTCCCAGTATGTGTCATTAAAATTGGCACAGGCTTCGATATGACTCCAATATAATCTTTTATCCGATATGGCATTTTAAAGATGTGAAAATCCAAATCTTTTGTCCTATGGTAGGAAAATCTTACAAGGTTCTAAATTGCTATTTCAATTGGTATGCAAATTAAAGTCCAACTAGATTTCGAGACAAGTTCTACATATAAAAAGTAACACATACACTAGGTGGTGTAGGGTATTATATAGTCGACACTGCTCGACTTTTGCCTTTCCTTACTGGTTGTACTTTATATGGAACAAAATTTTCCTTGGAATATTTATTATCGACAATTAAAGAGCTTTTAGTGAAATACCATGCTACGAAAATAGTATATCGCTTGACTAACAGCTTAGCAATATAAGTGCCTTTATCTGAATCCCATATGATCTTTATTGGTCCACGAATTTAAGTTTGGATGTAAGATGTACTCTAGTCTTAAAATACTTTCTTTCAGCCCGATATTCTCATGTTGTCTGATTTAGGGATTTTTTCGGGGGTGAGGTGGTCCCCCAGACACTTGGCCCTAAAATAATATCAGCATCGCGCTCTTCTCTTAAATACCATTTATTTAAACCCCATATTGCCATTGGTTTTGAGGGGGAGTTTACAGGATGAGGCGTCCCCCAAACACATGACCCCAAAACAGGTTATCAAATTAGTTTTCTAATCTCAAATACCTTTCATTTGAGCCACATATTGGCATGGTCGAAAAATGTTTACCCTTTGGGGGTGTTTTTGGGAAGGGGTGATGCCCTTAATTCATGGTCCTACATTTGGATATCAAATTCGTATTCAACTCCCAAATACCTTTATTTTAGCTCCATATTGCGATGGTCAGTAAAAAATTGCTGTTTGTGGGGTATTTTGGGAAAGGAGTAGACCCCAGAAAATTGGTCCGAAAAGTGGGTATCAATTCTTGCTCTGCCGCCCAATACCTTTCGTTTAAGCTCCACATTGACATGGTCGGTAAATATTCCCGATTTAGGGGCGTATTGGGGATTGGGGTGGTCCCCAAACACTAAGCCCGGAAAATATTTCACCAACGTGCTCTATTCTCATATATCTATATATAATTTATTTGAACCCCATATTGCCATTGGCCTCAAAATTGGATATCAAATTCGTTTTCTAATCTCATTTAAACTCCATATTGCAAAAGTCGGCAAATATGTCTGGTTTGGGGTTTTGGCCCTAAAGACTAAAATTATTTAGTTCCACTCTCTTTAAGACCCAAATTGTCTTGGTGAGCAAATACGTCCTTTTTGGGGGTTGTTATGGTGGTGGGACGTCCGCTAGGCACTTGGTTCCTAATGTTGATATCAGATACGTTTTCTACTTCCAAATACCTTTATTTTAATCCCCATATTTCCACAGTCGGCAAACATGACCGGCTTGGGGGGGTGTTTTTGGGGATGGGCGGCTACTCAGTGAGTTGCCTTTGAAAATATATGTCGGATTAGTGTTCTACTCTAAAACCCCTCTTATTAGAGCCCCATATTGCAATAATCAGCAACTACTTCCAATTTGGGTGGTGTTGTGGGGGTGAGGTGACACTTTTCCAAAATATTGATATCAAATTCGTGCTTTACTCCCAAAGACCTTTCATATGAGCCCCACATTCCTATGGTCGTAAATTTGACCCCTTGGGGGATGTTTTTAGGAAGAGGCTGCCCCCCAAACACTTGGTTCCATATTAAGATATCAGATTGGAATTCTACACTTAAATATCTTTTATTTAAGCCCCATATTCCCATGGTCAGTAAATTAGTCCTGTTTTGGGGTGTTTTGGGGAAGGGGTGGACCCCCAGAAACGTGGCCCAATATTTGGATATTAGATTCATATTCTACTTGCAAATACCTTTCATTAGAGTCCCATATTGCCATGGTCGGTAAATAAGTTAGATGTAGGGGTGTTTTGTGGGTTGGGGTGGCCCCCATAACACTTGGTCCGACAATTGGATATCAGATAAGTTGTCTTATCCTAAATACCTTTCATTTGAGTCCCATATTGTTGTGATTGGTCTAAATATATGTTTGGTAAGTTTTAGGGTGGGGCGGCCCCCCTAGGTATCCCATCCGAAATGTTGATACCAACATTATATTTTTAGGGTACTACAATATATATAACAAGTAAAAAGGCGTTAAGTTCGGCCGGGCCGAACTTTGGATACCCACCACCTCGGATATATATGTGAACCACCTTTCCTCAAAATCCGGTCGAAAATTCATAATCGGTTTTTATGGCAGCTATATGCAAATCTTGATCGATCTAGACCAAATTGCAGAAATATGTGGAGGGGCTTAACTTAACTCTTTGTCCCAAATTTCGGCAACATCGGACAATAAATGCGCTTTTTATGGCCCCAAAACCTAAAACCGAGAGATCGGTCTATATGGCAGCTATATCCAAATCTGGACGGATCTGAGCCAAATTGAGGGTGAATGTTGAAGGGCCTAATACAACTCACTGTCCCAAATTTTCGCAAAATCGGATAATAAATGTGGCTTTTATGGGCCTAAGACCCTGAATTGGAGAATCGGTCTATATGGCAGCTATATCCAAATCTGAACTGATCTGGGCCAAATTGACGGAGGATGTCGATGTTCCTTTCACAACTCACTGTCCCAAATTTCAGCAAAATCGGGTAATAAATGTAGCTTTTATGGGCACAAAACCTTAAATCAAGAAATCGGTCTATATGGCAGCTATATACAAATCTAAACCGATCTGAGCCAAATTAACGGAGGATGTCGAAGGGCCTAACGCAACTCACTGTTCCGAATTTCAGCAAAATCGGATAATAAATGTGGCTTTTATGGGCCTAAGACCCTAAATCGGAGGATCGGTCTATATGGCAGCTATATCCAAATCTGGACCGATCTGGGCAAAATAGACGGAGGATGTCGAAGGTCCTAACACAACTCACTGTCCTAAATTTCAGCAAAATCTGATAATAAATGTTGCTTTTATTCGCCTAAGACCCTAAATCGGAGGATCGGTCTATATGGCAGACTCAGAAACCGCTGAACCCATTTTCTTGAAATTTTCACAGATGGTGCATAATGATCCCGTGGTGAAAATAGGGTACTACATTTTTTGATTTCAGAAACGCCAGATCTCGGAGATGGATGGTGCGATTTAAGCGAAAAATTTCGGATGGGGTACCTAGGGCGCCCCACTCCAAAACCTACCAAATATATATATACACCAATTACGACAATATGGGACTCAAATGAAAGGTATTTAAGATTAGAAAACGTATCTGATATCCAATTTTCGGATATCCAAATCGGACATATTTACCGACCATGGCTATGTGGGACTCAAATGAAAATACGAATCTGATATCCAAATTTGGGACCACGTTTCTGGGGGTCCACGCCTTCCCTACAAACAGGACTTATTTACTGACCATGGCAATATGGGGCTTAAATGAAAGGTATTTGAGTGTAGAATACGAACCTGATACCTAATCGTCGAGAACATACCCCAAAGAAGACAAATTTACGACCATAGCAATATGGGACTTAAATGAAAGGTCTTTGGAAGTAAAGCACGAATCTGATATCAATGTTCGGGAAAAGTGTCTATGCGGCCACCCCACCCCCATATCGCCACCCAAATAGGAAGTATTTGCTGACCATTGCAATATGAGGCTCAAATGAGAGATATTTTAGAGAAGAACACGAATCTGACAGATATACAGTCAAAGCCAAGACACTAAGGGGCCTCCCCATCCCCAAAAACACCCCCCAAAGCCGGTCATGTTTTCCGACTCTGGAAAATGGAACTCAAATGAAGGGTATTTGGGAGTAGACCATGAATCTGAAATCAACATTCGGGACCAACTGTCTAAGGGACGTCTCACCACCATAACAACCCCCCAAGTAGGACGTATTGGCTCACCAAGACAATTTGGGTTTTTAATGCAGTGGAGCTCGATATTAATAGTATTTAGGGCCCATACCCCAAAACCGGACATATTTGCGGGTTTTTTCAATAATGGGTTTTAGTTTACGGTATTTGAGATTAGAAAACGAATTTTATATCCAATTTTGTGGCCAATGGCAATATGGGGTTCAAATATATGAGAATAGAGCACAAACAGTAATTTTTTTCTGATCATCGCAATATGGGACTCAAATAAAGGTATTTGGGAGCAGAATATAATTTTGATATCCAAATGTAGGACCATGTAATTTAGGCATTAAGCCTTCCTCAAAACTCCCAGAGGGTAAACATTTTTAGACTGTTTTTCAATCGATATACTATTTTCGTTGCATGGTATTTCAATAAAAGCGATTTAATTGTCGAAAATAAATATTTCAAGGAAAATGTTGTTCCATATAAAGTAAAAGAAGGCGCAGCGGAGCGGGCCCGTTCCAGCTAGTATTCATATAAAGACCGATCTAAAGCATATACTCTCCCAAATTTTAGAAAAATCGAATAATAAATGTGGCTTTCATGGGCGAAAGACCTTAAATCGGCGGATCGGTCTATATGGGGGCTATATCAAGATATAGTCCCATCTTCGAACTTTACCTGCCTATGGACAAAAAAAGAATCTTTGCAGAGTTTCAGCTCAATATATCTATTTTTAAAGACTGTAGCGTGATTTCAATAGCCAAACGGACAGACAGACGGAAGGACATGCCTAGATCGTCCTAGATTTTTACGACGATCAAGAATATATATACTTTATAGGGTCGAAATTGGGTATTGGGTATTGTTGAAAACGGAATGACAAGATGAATATACATCTGTCCTTCGGTGGTGGGTATAAAAATTGCAATAAAATTTTGTCTTTAAAAGAATAATGCTACGCTAAATTATTAAAATATTGTCTTTAGGAAAAATTGTGATGAGGTTTTGCCTTTAAAAATATTACACTGAAATTTTGTCTTTAGAACAAATTTCATTAAAATTTGTTTAGAAAAAATTCATTAAAATTTCGTACTTAAGAAAAATAATTTTAAGGTGGTCCTGGTCTGATCAAAATTAATTATCTGTAGAATATTATAAATATGAAATGTTGTCATTTAAAAAACTTTTACTAAAATGTTGTATTTAGAATAAATTCAATTTAATTTTTCTTCTATAGACAAGATCATTTTGAAGCCCCCCAACCCTCCTGGCTACGCCACTGGCTGCCATATAGCCGGATCTGCCGGTTTAGTATCTCGATTTCGCTGAACTTTTAAATAGTGATTTGTTTTAAGACTGCCACGTGGAGCGTACTTGGGTGGGCTCATTTCATTTATTAGAACTGGTAAATTATTTTCTACTCAAGATAAGGACATGAAGTGCCACCGTTTGCCATAGTGGTAATATTTTCGAGGTTTGATCTCCGCTTCATTTTCTCTATAAACATTTTAATTTGACATAGTTCACAAAAAACAATAAGAATAACTTATCTTTAGTTGTATCAATCTAAGCTATCTAGATTGACATCATCGTGAGAATTCAGTAGCTGAGATCATCTCACGAAACAAAGCTCTACAAAACTAATCAAAATAAAATGGTGGGTTTTCATTGCTCTTTTGCTGCTTGGTTAGTGAACGTCTTTTAATTGAATTTAGCCTAGTTAAGTTTTAAGTGCGAATTAACTATCTGGGTAAGATGCAATGGTTAGGTCGTGACTATCTTTGATGGTGCATTAAAATAATTGGTACAATGGGTGGAAAATATTCCAAAAACCTCCTGTGGCTTTCATTTTTCCATTGCATACAATTTTCGATCATAAAGCTCATCTCGAAAGAGAATTAAACACATCGTTGGAAAAGTGATCTTCGCCCTAAAGGGCAAATGAAATTAGAAATTAAAATAATCCGGCTGAGCTAGATCGTGGTTCGAACCCACTACGTTCGGACAACAATGAAGGGTGGCTGTCATCTTGACGTTCTGAACCAACAACACATCTTCCAAAGGATTCACTGGAAAAAAACGAACACACACACATTTGGAAAATTGACACAGCCAGTAGGACAAAGTGTCAGCACATAGAGGTTCTTTCGCAATTTCTCCGATATAAATACAACCTACCAATATGCGACCTTTGAAACCGTCAAACGTAAAGATTTCTGATGATGATCCCCTCCTCACCAAGGGATCGAAGCTCGTCAAATCATGGTTGGTATGGTGTTCCTCCTGTGGCTTTAATTTTTCCATTGTATAAAATGTTTGATCATTAAGTCCATTTGGAAAGAGAAATTAGCACAAAACTCAAATAATTTATTAAAATTTTTCAAAATTGTTCCTATTTTATGTGAAAGATAATATTGAAAAAGTTGGTTATGCTTTAGTTTTTCTAGATTTTTTGATTAATTTGTTTAAAAACAAAAAAAAAAAAAAACTATGTTATCTGAATTTCGTAAAGTCTGCCACTGTGCGTTGTCTTGTCTAAATGAAGTCATAAAATCAATGCAATGTTACGATTTGTGTGAAGAAACATTTATGACACAAAGTGTACAGAAAATGCATGTGGAAAGATGAGTGTAGTAATGATGAAGTAAGGTGGTCAATCAGTTTGGATCGTTTTTGATTGCTTAGTTTATGGCGATAATAACATTGGACATTGAAGTTTAACATAAAATATGAGTGGAAAGGTTGAGAGTAAATCCCTTTTAACAAAAAAAGGTTGAGAGTTAATCCCTTTAAACAAAAACATTTAAGAATAATTTGAATTGTTTTAAAAATATTAGTTCCCTAATTTTGACCACATTTTGAATATTACATTTCTGGAGAAAAAAAGCTCAAAAAGCTAAATTGGGGATTTGATTTTTATAACGTCGATTATTAAAAGCTGGATGTATGTTACCTGTTGGGCCGTTGACAGTTTTCACCTATATATATTGGGTTGCCCAAAAAGTAATTGCGGATTTTTTTTAAAAGAAAGTAAATGCATTTTTAATAAAACTTAGAATGAACTTTAATCAAATATACTGTTTTTACACTTTTTTTTTCTAAAGCAAGCTAAAAGTAACAGCTGATAACTGACAGAATGCAATTACAGAGTCACAAGGTGTGAACAAATTTGTCAACGCCGACTATATGAAAAATCCGCAATTACTTTTTGGGCAACCCAATATATTAACATAAATGGCACGGTGACACCTATGAAGTCGAGCGCTTGGGTTCAAATGTTATGCATCTAAGAAAGTTTCAGCGGTGGTTATTCCCTTACTAATAATATTATTAAAATTGGAAAAAACCCTTGAGTTTTCAAAACGCAAAGACCAGATCCGACATTTTGGCTTATGTTCTAATACCCTCCACAATAAGATAGGGGTATATTAATACCGCCATTCCGTCACACCTCGAAATATTCGTCTGAACCCTCATAAAGTATATATAGGGTCTCAGACAAAAACAAACAAGTAAAAAGGCGTTAAATTCGGACGGGCCGAACTTTGGATACACATCACCTCAGATATATATGTAAATCACCTTTCATCAAAACCCGGTGAAAATTGCATACCTTATGTCCCATAGCAGTTATAACGAAATATATTCCGATTTGGACCAAATACAAAAAAGTACAAGTCATTGTTCAACTGTGTAAAACAAAATATTGGACTTTTTAGTAGCTACAAAAAAAAAAAACGATCTTAACCATATACAACATAGATGTCGAAAAGCCAAACATAAGTCACTGTTCCGAATTTCAGTGATATCGGATTATAAATGCGCTTTTAATGGGGTCAAGACTTTAAATCGAGATATCGGTCTATATGATAGCTATATGCAAATCTTGATCGATCTCGACCAAATTGCAGAAATATGTGGATGGGCTTAACTTAACTCTCTGTCCCAAATTTCGGCAACATCGGACAATAACTGCGCCTTTTATTGGCCCGAAACATTGTATCGAGAGATCGGTCTATATGGCAGTTATATCCAAATCTGGACCGATCTGAGCCAAATTTAAGAAGAATGTCGAAGGGGCTAACGCAACTCACTGTCCCAAATTTCGGCGACATCGGACAATAAATGCGCCTTTTATGGACCTAAAACCGAGAGATCGGTCTATATTTCAGCTATATCCAAATCTGGTCCAAATGGAAGAAAGATGTTGAAGGGCCTAAGACATCTGTCTTAGTTTTAACAAAATTGGATAATATATGTGGCTTTTATGGGCTTTAGACCCTAAATCGAAGGACCGGTCTTTATGACAGCTATAACCAAATCTGGACCGATCCGGGCCAATTTAACGAACGATGTCGAAGGGCCTGAAAGGACTCACCGTCCCAAATCTCAGCAAAATCGGATAATAAATGTGGTTTTTATGGGCCTAGACCCTAATCGGCGGATTGGTCTATATGGCAGCTATATCCAAATCTGGAACGGTCCGGGTCAAATAAACCAAGGATGTCGATGGGCCTAACGCAACTTACATCCCATTTCAGCTAAATCGGATAATAAATGTGGCTTTTATGGGCTTAAGACCCTTAATCGGCGGATCGGTCTATATGGGGGCTATATCAAGATATAGTCCGATATAGCCCATCTTCGAACTTAACCTGCGTATAGACAAAAAAAGAATCTGTGCAAAGTTTCAGCTCAATATCTCTTTTTTTAAAGACTCTAGCCTGATTTTAACAGACAGACGGATGGATATGTCTAAATCGTCTTAGATTTTTACGCTGATCAAGAATATATATACTTTATAGGGTCGAAAATGGATATTTGGATGTGTTGCAAACGGAAAGATAAAATGAATTTACCCCCATCATTCGGTGGTGTGTATAAAAATACTCAAATCCTTCTGTAACTGTGAAATGGATAAAAATATTGCAAATATTTTTTGCACAGTTTTAGTCACTAATGGGTCCAAGGTGCGACTCGTTGGCGGTGACATTTGGTCATAAGACACGAGCTAAACTTTATATTGCTTGCCAAGACTTAGTATCGCTTGCCTACTAGATGTTTCTATCTTATGGTGCTTTTGATTCTGAAAAAAAGGTTAGACTAATGTTACACTTATACCGGACAATAGTTTGCAAATGTCGCCCCAATCCTCTCTTACTGTTACACTTTCTGCATTTTCAATTAAACATGTTCATATGGACATATTGTCGGCTTAATGCTACCTTGTTCCATCGATTTTTTTGATTTAGGGCCTTTTTGTGTGGTTTTAAATCACGCTCTTTCAGAATAACTAAGAAAACGTCACGTATCTCATTTATTGGGTTGCCCAAAAAGTAATTGCGGATTTTTCATATAGTCGGCGTTGACAATTTTTTTCACAGCTTGTGACTCTGAAATTGCATTCTTTCTTCTGTCAGTTATCAGCTGTTACTTTTAAATTGCTTTAGAAAAAAAGTGTAAAAAAGTATATTTGATTAAAGTTCATTCTAAGTTTTATTAAAAATGCATTTACTTTCTTTTAAAAAATCCGCAATTACTTTTTGGGCAACCCAATAGTTTTCGAGATAGGCCAAATATGGCCTATTTCTATTTTAAGATAATTTTTTGTTTAATTTTGTAAGTTATAAACAAGTAAAAGCGTACTAAATTCGGCCGGGCCGAATCTTGAGAACCCACCACCAAGGATTCTGCTAAAATTTTATACAAAACCAGCTGAACCGGGCCCGCTCCGCTGCGCCTGCTTTTACTTTATATCGAGCAAAATTATCCTCTGAATATTTATTATACCCACCACCGAAGGATGGGGGTATATTCATTTTGTCATTCCGTTTGCAACACATCGAAATGTCCATTTCCGACCCTATGAAGGATATATATTCTTGATCAGCGTAAAAATCTAAGACGATCTAGACATGTCCGTCCGTCTGTCTGTTGAAATCACGCTACAGTCTTCAAAAATAGTGATATTGAGCTGAAATTTTGCACAGATTTTTTCTTTGTCCATAAGCAAAGTAAGTTTGAAGATGGGCTATATCGGACTATATCTTGATATAGCTCCCATATAGACCGATCCGCCGATTTAGGGTCTTAGGCCCATAAAAGCCACACTTATTATCCGATTTTACTGAAATTTGGGGCAGTGAGTTGTGTTAGGCCATTTGACGTCCTTCGTCAATTTGGCTCAGATCGGTAAAAATTTTAATATAGCTGCCATATAGACCGATCCTCCGATTTAGGGTCTTAGGCCCTTAAAAGCCACATTTATTATCCGGTTTCGCTAAAATTTGGGACGGTGAGTTGTGTTAGGCCCTTCGACATCCTTTGTCAATTTGGCTCAGATCGGTCCAGATTTGGATATAGCTGCCACAAAGATCGATCCTCCGCTTTATGGTGTAAGGCCCATAAAAGACACATTCATTATCCGATTTTGCTGAAATTTGGTACAGCGAGTTGTGTAAGGGCCTTTGACATAATTCTTTAATTTGGTCCAGATCGGTTCAGATTTGGATATAGCTGCCATATAGACCGATTTCTTGATTTATGGTTTTAGGCCCATAAAATGCTCATTTATTGTCCGATGTCGCCGAAATTTGGAACAGTGAGTTAAGTTAAGCCCCTTGACATACTTCTGCAATATCGCACAGATCGGTTCAGATTTGGATATAGCTGACATACAGACCGATATGTAGGTTTTAGGTTTTGGGGCCATAAAAGACGTATTTATTGTCCGATGTCGCTGAAATTTGACACAGTGAGTTTGGTTAGGCTCTTCGACGTCCTTCTTCAATTTTGCCCAGATCGGTCCAGATTTGCATATAGCTGCCATATAGACCGATCTCTCGATTTAAGGTTTAGGGCCCATAAAAGAGGCATTTATTGTCGGATTTCGCCGAAATTTGGGACAGTGCATTGTGTTAGGCTTTTCGACATGTTTATGCAACTTGGCCGAAATCGGTCCAGTTTTGGATATAGCTGCCATGTAGACCGATATCTCGATTTAAAGTCTTGGCCCCATAAAAGGCGCATTTATAATCCGATTTCACTGAAATTTGACACAGTGACTTATGTTCGGCTTTTCGACATCCGTGTCGTATATAGTTCAGATCGGTATGAGGTATATGAGTATAAGGTATGAAATTTTCACCGAATTTTGATGAAAGATAGTTTACATATATACCCGAGGTGGTGGGTATCCAAAGTTCGGCCCGGCCGAACTTAACGCCTTTTTACTTGTTACTTGTTTCTTATGTCATTCCGTTTGCACCACCTCGAAATATTCGTCTGAGGCACCATAAAGTATATATATTCTTGATCGAGTCGATGTTTTGAGTCGATTTAGCCATGTCGGTCTGTCCATCCGTCTGTCGAAATCACGATAGCGGTCGATTGCAAATAGACCATATCGGTTATGATTTAGATATAGCTACCATATAAACCGATTTCCCGATTTGAATTCTTGAACCCCTGGCAGCCGCAATTTTAGTACGATTTGACTAACATTTTGCACGTAGAGTTCTTTTATGACTTTCAACATATGCGCCAAGAACGGTCCAAATCGGTATATAACCTCATGTAGGTTCCATATAAACCGATCTGCCGATTTGACTTTTTGAGCCCCCGGAAGCCACAATTTTTCTCCGATTTGGCTGAAATTGAGCATGAGGTGGTTTATTATGACTTCCAATAACTGTGCCAAGAACGGTCTAAATTGGCCAAGAACACGATGTAGCTTCTATATAAACCGAACCAGCGATTTGACTTCTTGAGCCCTTACAAGTCGTAATTTTTTGTCCGATTGGCTAAAATGTGGCATATAGTGTTTTGTTACTACTTCCAACAACTGTGCCAAGTGCGGCCCCAATCGGTCTATAACTTGATATAGGCCGATCATAACCATATTTGGATCGGATGTCGGAAGGCTTAAAACAACTCACTATTTCAAATTTCAGCGAAATCGGATAATAAACGCTTTTATGGGTATATACATTTGGGCAATATTTAATGCATTTTACTCGATTCGTATGTTTGAAATTTGTTAAAAATAATTTGGTTCATTTTCTTGAAGTATATTTTTTGTAGACCATCTTGCCACTAGTCCCCAAGACAAGTGCCTTTGCAAGTTTTCCTTCTTTCCGTTTCGCATTTTATGAGCCAAATCCCTATCTGAGGTAACTTCTGTCCCATGTCCATAGCTGCTGAAGTGGCAACAAATGTCGAACTGGCAACCAGATACCTTTGAGTTTTTGCTTTTGTTGCTGCTGCTGTGGCAAGGAGAAGTGGAAAAATTCGCTTCGTTATGCACTGGTTCGGTAGTAAAAACATTTAACAATTACAAGCCCAAAGAGGCCAAATAGCCTCATAGTCAGTTGGTAATAATAACAATAATATGGCCATTTTTATGGTTGCAAATCAACGTTCAAAGAAATGAAGTCTCTCGCTTTTTTGTTTTGTTTGGTGGGCCCCGGCGAAAAAGGCAATTTTCGAAGTGTAAAATTTCTGTTTAGAGTTCAGTAATGCGTAAAAAAGTGAAATTGATTTTTGCTTCTTTGGATTTGGCATAAAAAAGCCGGGCCATGCTAAAGACACCACAAGAGAATCGATAGGTCAATACGAGTACATAAAACCTAGTTAATAATAAAATAATGCAAGGCATGGCTCAAGAGGTCATTGACGATCAAATACTTGTAGCTTAAACTAAAGTTGTCGAAAGATTTATCTGATATGGTGATTTTCTCCCACGGTACTAAAAATGTTGATTGCTTGGAATATACGATATGGCTTTTTGACACAAAACAATGGCCAGTTGTGGAATGCCAATGAACACCAAAGGCGTGGCATAAGACAATTTGGAGGAATAAAGAGTTTAGGAAAGAATTAAAAAATCACTAAGTACTGATTTTTTATAAAATTTTAAATTTTCTTTACAAACTTAATTTCCTTCAGCTTGTGCAAAATTTCCGTGAAGTTTTCTCCGAAAACTAAATTTTCGTGAATTTTTTTCTAAAGACAAACATTTCTATAAAGTTTTCTAGTACGACAAAATTTCTAAAGATAAAATTTCAATGAAATGTTCTCTAAAGACAAAATTTCCATGAAATTTTGTTCAAGGACTCTCTAACTATCGGTTTTTTATACCCTCCACCATAAGATGGGGAGTATACTAATATCGTCATTCTGTTTGTAACTACTCGATATATTCGTCTGAGACCCCAGTAAGTATATATATTCTTGATCGCCGCGACATTTTATGTCGATCTAGCCATGTCCGTCCGTCTGTCCGTCCGTCCGTCTGTCCGTCCGACTGTCCGCCCGTCTGTCCGTCCGACTGTCCGTCCGTCTGTCCGTCCGTCCGTCTGTCCGTCCGTCCGTCTGTCCGTCCGTCCGTCTGTCTGTCGAAAGCACACCAACTTCCGAAGGAGAAAAGCTAGCCGCTTGGAATTTTGCGCAAATACTTGCTATTAGGGTAGGTCTGTTCGTATTGTAAATGGGCCATATCGGTCCATGTTTTGATATAGCTGCCATATAAACCGATCTTGGGTCTTGACTTCTTGAGCCTCTAGAGAGCGCAATTCTTATCCGATTGAAATGAAATTTTGCACGACGTGTTTTGTTATGATATCCAACAACTGTGCCAAGTAAAATCCAAATCGGTTAATAACCTGATATAGCTGCCATATAAACCGATCTTGGGTCATGACTTCTTGAGCCTCTAGAGGGCGCAATTCTTATCCGATTTGAAAGCAGTTTTTCACGACGTGTTTTGTTACGATATCCAACAACTGTGCCAAGTATGGTTTAAATCGGTTTATAACCTGATATAGCTGCCATATAAACCGATCATGGGTCTTGACTTGATTTGAATGAATTTTTGCACAAAGTATTCTGTTATGATATCCAACAACTGTGCCAAGTATGGTTCAAATCGGTTCATAACCTGATATAGCTGTCATATAAACAGATCTGGGGACTTGACTTCTTGAGCCTCTAGAGGACGCAATTCCTATCCGATATGGTTTAAATTTTGCATGACTTATTTTATTCTTACTTTCAACAACTGTGTCAAATAAGGTTCAAATCGGTTCATAACCTGATATAGCTGCTATATAAACCGATCTAGGATCTTGACTTGAGCCTCTAGAGGTCGCAATTATTATCCGATTTGCTAGAAATTTTGTACGACGGATTCTCTCATGACCATCAACATACATGTTTATTATGGTCTGAATCGGTCCATAGCCCGATACAGCTCCCATATAAATCGATCTCTCTATTTTGCTTTTTGAGCCCACAAAGAGCGCAATTCTTATTCGAATTGGCTGACATTTTACACAGGTCTCTAACATATAATTTAATTGTGGTCCAAACCGGACCCTATCTTAATATCGCTCTAATAGCAGAGCAAATCTTTTCTTATATACTTTTTTGACTAAGAAGAGATGCCGGGAGAAGAACTCGACAAATGCGATCAATGGTGGAGGGTATATAAGATGCGGTCCTGCCGAACTTAGCACGCTTTTACTTGCTTATCCATAAGCAGGTTAAGTTCGAAGATGGGCTATAACGAAATATATCTTGATATAACCCCCATATAGACCGATCCGCCGATATAGGGTCTTAGACCCATAAAAGCCACATTAATTATCCCATTTTGCTAAACTTTGGCACAAGGAGTTATGTTAGGCTCTTTGACAACCTTGTTCAATTTGGTCCAGATCGGTCTTGATTTGGATATAGGTGCCATATAGACCGATCCACCAATTTAGGGTCTTAGGCCCTAAAAAGCTACATTTACTACCTGATTTTGCTAAAACTTGGGACAGTGAGCCGTCGTAGGTTCTTCAACATCTTTCTTCAATTTGGCCTTAAACGGACCAGGTTTGGATATAGCTGCCATATAGACCGATCTGTCGATTTAACGTTTTGGGTCCATAAAAGGTCCATTTATTCTCCGATGTCGCCGAAATTTTGGGACAGTGAGTTAAGTTAAGACCCTTAACATACTTCTGCAATATGGCACAGATAGGTCCAGATTGGAATATAGCTGCCATATAGCCCGATCTCTTGGTTTTAAGTTTTGGGACCATAAAAGTCGCATTTATTATCCGATGTCGCCGAAATTTGGGACAGTGAGTTGTGTTAGGCCCTTCGACATCCTTTTTCAATTTGGCTCAGATCGGTCCAGATTTGGATATGGCTTCCATATAGACCGATTTCTCGATGTAATGTTTTGGGCCCATATATGGCCCATTTATTGTCCGATTTTGCCGAAATTTGGGACAGAGAGTTATGTTAAGCACCTCCACATATTTCTGCAATTTGGTAGAGATCGATCAAGATTTGCATATAGCTGCCATATAGACCGATCCGCTGATTAAGGGTCTTAGGCCCATAAAAGCCACATTTATTATCCGATTTTGCTGAGATGTGGGACGGTGAGTTGTGTCCGGCCCTTCGACATCCTTCGTTAATTTGGCCCGGATCGGTCCAGATTTGGTTATAGCTGCCATATAGGCCGGTCCTCCGATTTAGGATCTTAAGCCCATAAAAGCCACATATATTATCCGATTTTGCTAAAACTTGGATATAGCTGCCATATATACCGATCTCTCGTTTTTAGGTTTTGGGTCCATAAAAGGCGCATTTATTATCCGATGTCGCCGAAATTTGGGACAGTGAGTTGTTTTAGGCCCTTCGACATCCTTTTTCAATTTGGCTCAGATCGGTCCAGATTCGGATATAGCTTCCATATAGACCGATCTCTCGATGTAATGTTTCGGGCCCATAAAAGGCGCTGTTATTGTTCGAAGTTCAAAGTTCGGCCGGCCGAACTTTTTACTTGTTTATATTTTGTTATACACAGGTGAACAATGACTTGTACTTATAAGTATTTGGTCCAAATCAGAACATATTTCAATATAGCTGCTATGGGGCATAAGGTATGCATTTTTCACCGAATTTTAACGAAAGGTGGTTTACATATATACCCGAGGTGGTGCATATCCAAAGTTCGTCCCGGCCGAACTTAACGCCTTTTTACTTGTTTTATCACCCGATTTTGCTGAAATTTGAAACAGAGAGTAGTTTTAGGCCTCCCAACGTCCGACCTAAATATGACTATGAATATATATTCAGATAGAGCTTCCATATAGTCAGATGTGCCGAAAAGTGACTGAAGCCCATAAAAGTTTTTTTCTTATCCGATTTCACTGAAATTTGAAACATTGAGTTATGTTGAGTCTCCCGATTTTAATACGGTTTAGATCGGAGTATGCCAAGTATATGTCGGATTTAATACCATATTTCGATGAAATTTGAAAGAGTGAGTTATTTGAAGCCACCCGACATTCGAGCTGAATATGCTGCAGATCGGATTCTTTTTAGTTATAGCTGTCATATAGACCGATATGCCAATTAAGGGTCTGACGCCCATAAATTATTCAATTATTACCCGATTTCACTGAAATATGAAGCAGTTCGTTGTTTTAAGCCTGCCGCCATCTGACCCAGATTTTGTCAAGTTTCGGACGATAATTAGATATAGCTGTCATATAGACCGATATGCCGATTTAGTGAGTTGTTTTAAGCCTCCCCCAAATGTGAATCAGATCAGACTATATACAGATACAGCTGTCATATAGACTGATCTTCTTATTTTGGGTCTTAATCACATAAAAAGCGGATTTTCTGCCTGATTTCGCTTAAACTGTTACTTGTATATGAATTCTCGGGACCTGAATAAAATATGATCGAGACTAGCTCTTATTCAGATATAACTATGGATATAGTAGTGGAGTTATAATAAAATAGAATAATTATAATATCCTTGATGGTGGGTATACAAGGTTCGGCATGGCCGAACTTTACACGTTTTTACTTGTTCTTGTTTTCTTTGGTAATCCGTGCGCTAAACCTTAATTTCATCATATTTGCTTGTATTTTAAACTTTTGATTCTACATGCGTCGGTAGTCATTTGTTATACCCTCCACCATAAGATGGGGGGTATACTAATTTCGTCATTCTGTTTGTAACTACTCGAAATATTCGTCTGAGACCCTATAAAGTATATATATTCTATATCGTCGCGAAATTTTATGTCGATCTAGCCATGTCCGTCCGTCTGTCCGTCTGTCCGTCCGTCCGTCCGTCCGTCCGTCCGTCTGTCTGTCGAAAGCACGCTAACTTCCGAAGGAGTAAAGCTAGCCGCTTCAAATTTTGCACAAATACTTCTTATTAGTATAGGTCGGTTGGTATTGTAAATGGGCCATATCGGTCTATGTTTTGATATAGCTGCCATATAAACCGATCTTGGGTCTTGACTTCTTGAGCCTCTGGAGTACGCAATTCTTATCCGATTGGAATGAAATTTTGCACAACGTGTTTTGTTATGATATCCAACACCTGTGCTAAGTATGGTTCAAATCGGTCCATAACCTGATATAGCTGCCATATAAACCGATCGTGGGTCTTGACTTCTTGAGCCTCTAGCGTGCGCAATTCTTATCCGATCAGAATGAAATTTTGCACGACGTGTTTTGTTATGATATCCAACAACTGTGCCAAGTATGGTTCAAATTGGCCCATAACCTGATATAGCTGCCATATAAACCGATCTTGGGTCTTGACTTCTTGAGCCTCTACAGTGTGCAATTCTTATCCGATTGGAATGGAATTTCGCACGACGTGTTTTATTATGATACCCAACAACTGTACCAAGTATGGTTTAAATCGGTCCATAACCTGATATAGCTGCCATATAAACCGATCTATGGTCTTGACTTCTTGAGCCTCTAGAGGGCACAAATCTTATCCGATTTGAATGAATTTTTGCACGAAGTATTTCGTTATGATATCTAACAACTGTGCCAAGTATGGTTGAAATCGGTCTATAACCTGATATAGCTGTCATATAAACAGATCTGGGGATTTGATTCCTGAGCTTCTAGAGGGCGCAATTCCTATCCGATTTGGCTGAAATTTTGCATGACGTATTTAATTTTTACTTTCAACAACTGTGTCAAATAAGGTTCAAATCGGTTCATAATATGATATAGCTGCCATATAAACCGATCTTGGATCTCTACTTCTTGACCCCTAGAGGTCGCAATTATTATCCGATATGCTTGAAATTTTGTACGACGGATCCTCTCATGACCATCAACAAACGTGTTTATTATGGTCTGAATCGGTCTATAGCCCGATACAGATCCCATATAAATCGTTCTCTCTATTTTACTTCGTTAGCACCAATGGGCGCAATTTTTATACGAATTGGCTGAAATTTTACACAGGTCTCCAACATATAATTTAATCGTGGTCCGAACCGGACCATATCTTGATATCGTTTTAATAGCAGAGCAACTCTTTTCTTATATCCTTTTTTGCCTAGGAAGAGATGCCGGGAAAAGAACTCGACAAATGCGATCCATGGTGGAGGGTATATAAGATTCGGCCCGTCCGAACTTAGCACGCTTTTAAAGGGTGATTTTTTTGAGGTTAGGATTTTCATGCATTAGTATTTGACAGATCACATGGGATTTCAGACATGGTGTCAAAGAGAAAGATGCTCAGTATGCTTTGACATTTCATCATGAATAGACTTACTAACGAGCAACGCTTGCAAATCATTGAATTTTATTACCAAAATCAGTGTTCGGTTCGAAATGTGTTCATTCACCGTAACGTTGCGTCCAACAGCATCTTGTTTTCAGTTAATCTTTTTAAGTTCAAAAGTCACCACATTTTCTTCAAAATTGATTTTTCCTCATCCCCAATACGATTTTCCCCCTTCTACGCCTTTGTTTGTATTTTATATTATCTGTAGATTGATTACATCTAATTTAGCTTTTTATTTTGCAAACAATATTATTGTCTTGGATAATCGAGTTACATATTCAAATCAATTTACTTCTGGGTTTGATTTGATCATCAGATCACCATGATGGTCATCATCAATATCAGGAGCAATCTTATAAATTTGCCACATTTTAAGATTGGACAAGTTGCATATATCACTCGGCTGGCTGCCGACAGGCTTTCTCAACTGGGCCAGCCTTCAAGCCATATGTGGCAAGGTACACCATGAGTTTTTATGGCCAGCGATGTGAGCCACCACAAACAGTCGCTCAAAGGTCTAAGCAATTGCTGCTCAAATGTGTTATATTTGTCCATCATGGTCAAGTGGAAGATGAGGATGATGATGATGTGAATGATGCCAATATTCGAATGCGATGCCAAGATCTATGGCAAATCAAAAGTCATTCTTTGACTTACGAATCTTGAAAACTCTTCTATGTGAAGTTCGTCTTTGGAGTTTCCTTTTGCCTTTTGATCTCTGCTGGGCGGCTTAACTTTGGTTTAGTTATAAACTAAACTATGGAAATGTATACTCCTCAAAGTAAATTGCTTTAAATTAGCTGACGCTTACCTTCCGATTTTTGTTTTTTCATGTTTGGTAAAGATTTTTGCCGCCAACCAGACAATGAAACGCACATTGCACATTGTAAGAATGCAGAATGCGGCTATAGTTGGAACTCTGAAGCTTTTTTGAGTAGTTTCTTGAGACCGTATTGGCTTAGAGTTATAAAAATCCAATAAGATACATATGAAAATTTCAAATATGCATGTGCAATAACATTCAAAGCACAACAGCAATGCAATTTAAAGCAATTGCCAATAAAACACACAAAACAAGAACTCATATATTGGGTTGCCCAAAAAGTAATTGCGGATTTTTCAAAAGAAAGTAAATGCATTTTTAATAAAACTTAGATTGAACTTTAATCAAATATACATTTTTTACACTTTTTTTCTAAAGCAAGCTAAAAGTAACAGCTGATAACTGACAGAAGAAAGAATGCAATTACAGAGTCACAAGCTGTGAAAAAATTTGTCAACGCCGACTATATGAAAAATCCGCAATTACTTTTTGGACAACCCAATAGGATTAATCAGTTGGCAACGGGCAAAAGTTGATCGTGGTCGACATTTTGATATGCTATGCTAATAAGTAGAGAGCGGATATATGGGCAAATGTATATATTTTTTGGAGCATCGGAAAAATATGTTTAAAATATACGAAATTCGCTTCATGAAAGGTATGTTAAGAAAACGTTAAGAAAAACAAGTAAAAGCGTGCTAAGTTCGGCTGGGCCGAATCTTATATACCCTCCACCATGGATCGAATTTGTCGAGTTCTTTTCCCGGCATCTCTTCTTAGGCAAAAACAAGTAAAAAGGCGTTAAGTTCGGCCGGGCCGAACTTTGGATACCCACCCACCACCTCGGATATATATGTGAACCACCTTTCCTCGAAATCCGGTGCAAAATTCATACCTTATGCCCCATAGCAGCTATGTTCGGATTTGGACCAGATACTAATAAGTAAAAGTTATTGTTCAATGGTATATAACAAAATATTGGTCTTTTTAGTAGTTATATCTAAAAATTAACCGATCTGAACTATATACCACACGGATGTCGAAAAGTATAACATTAGCCAGTGTTTCAAATTTCAGTGCAATCGCATTAAAAATGCGCCTTTTATGGGGCCAAGACTTTAAATGGAGAGATCAGTTAATAAGGCAGCTATATGCAAATCTTGATCGATCTAGACCAAATTGCAGAAATATGTGGAGGGGCTTAACTTAACTCTTTGTCCCAAATTTCGGCAACATCGGACAATAAATGCGCTTTTTATGGCCCCAAAACATAAAACCGAAAGATCGTTGTACATGGCGGCTATATCCAAATCTGGACCGATTTGGGCCAAGTTGCATAAACATGTCGAAAAGCCTAACACAATGCACTGTCCCAAATTTCGGCGAAATCGGACAATAAATGCCTCTTTTATGGAACCTTAACCTTAAATCGAGAGATCGGTCTATATGGCAGCTATATCCAAATGTGGACCGATCTGAGCCGTATTGACGGAGGACGTCGAAGGGCCTAAGACAACTCACAGTCCCAAATTTCTGCAAAATCGGGTAATAAATGTAGCTTTTATGGGCCTAAGACCCTAAATCGGAGGATCGGTCTATATGGCAGCTATATCCAAATCTGAACCGATCTGAGCCGTATTGATGGAGGACGTCGAAGGGCCTATGACAATTCACTGTCCTAAATTTCAGCAAAATCGGGTAATAAATGTGGCTTTTATGCGCCTAAGACTCTAAATCGGAGGATCGGTCTATAAGGCAGCTATATCCAACTCTGAACCGACCTGAGCCGTATTGACGGAGGACGTTAAAGGGCCTAAGACAACTCACTGTTCCAAATTTCTGCAAAATCGGGTAATAAATGTGGCTTTTATGGGCTTAAGGCTCTAAATCGGGGGATCGGTCTATAAGGCAGCTATATCCAACTCTGAACCGATCTGAGCCGTATTGACGGAGGACGTTGAAGGGCCTAAGACAACTCACTGTCCCAAATTTCAGCAAAATCGGATAATAAATGTGGCCTTTATTGGCCTAAGACCCTAAATCGGCGGATCGGTCTATATGGGGGCTATATCAAGATATAGTCCGATATAGCCCATCTTCTAACTTAACCTTAACCTGCTTATGGACAAAAAACGAACCTGTGCAAAATTTCAGCTCAATATCTCTATTTTTGAAGACTGTAGCGTGATTTCAACAGACAGACGGACAAACGGACGGACATGTCTATATCGGACTATATCTTGATATAGCCCCCATATAGACCGATCCGCCGATTTAGGGTCTTAGGCCAATAAAGGCCATATTTATTATCCGATTTTGCTGAAATTTGAGGCAGTGAGTTGTGTTAGGCCCTCGACATTCTTCGTCAATTTCGCCCAGATCGGCCTAGATTTGGATATAGCTGCCATATAGACCGATCCTCCAATTTAGGGTCTTAGGACCATAAAAGCCACATTTTTTATCGGATTTTGCTGATATTCGGGACAGTGAGTTGTGTTAGGCCCTTTGACATCGTCCGTCAATATGGCTCAGATCGGTTCAGAGTTGGATATAGCTGCCATATGCACCGATCTCTCGGTTTTTGGTTTTGGGGCCATAAAAAGGGCATTTATTGTCCGATGTTGCCGAAATTTGGGACAAAGAGTTAAGTTAAGCCCCTCTACATATTTCTGCAATTTGGTCTAGATCGATTAAGATTTGCATATAGCTGCAGTATAAACCGATCTCTCGGTTTAGTCTTGGCCCCATAAAAGTCGCATTTTTAATCCGATTGCACTGAAATTTGACACACTGACATTTATTATCCGATTTTGAGAAAATTTGGGACAGTGACTTGCATTAGGCCCTTCAACATTTTCCGTCAATTTGGCTCAGATCGGTCCAGATTTGGATATAGCTGCCATATGCACCGATCTCTCGGTTTTTGGTTTTGGGGCCATAAAAGGGCATTTATTGTCCGATGTTGCCGAAATTTGGGACAAAGAGTTAAGTTAAGCCCCTCTACATATTTCTGCAATTTGGTCTAGATCGATCAAGATTTGCATATAGCTGCAGTATAAACCGATCTCTCGGTTTAAGTCTTGGCCCCATAAAAGGCGCATTTTTAATCCGATTGCACTGAAATTTGACACACTGACTTATGTTATGCTTTCCGACATCCGTGTGGTATATAGTTCAGATCAATTTATTTTTAGAAATAACTACTAAAAAGACCAATATTTTGTTATATACAATTGAACAATAACTTTCACTTATTAGTATCTGGTCCAAATCCGAACATAGGTGCTATGGGGCATAAGGTATGAATTTTACACCGGATTTTGCGGAAAGGTGGTTCACATATATATCCGAGGTGGTGGGTATCCAAAGTTCGGCCCGGCCGAACTTAACGCCTTTTTACTTGTTTACACTTTTTAAAGCAAGCTAAAAGAAACAGCTGATAACTAACAGAAGAAAGAATGCAATTACTGAGTCACAAGCTGTGAAAAAATTTGTCAACGCCCACTATATGAAAAATCCGCAATTACTTTTTGGGCAACGCAATACATATACCGATCCACCGATTTAAGTAAGCCCATAAAAGCTGAAATTTTTAATCGATGAATTTGATACAATTAGTTGTTGTAGACACTTATATAGCCGGAATATGGTGGAGATCGTATCACTGAATTATGACGAAATATGGTTAACTTATATTTTCACCCGACCGTATTTCGGCCCGACCGAACTTAATGCGTTTTTACTTGTTTTAGATAATTGTACAATTATTATGAATATCCTATCATACAAAAAATAAACATGAGGAAGGCTTTAAGTTCTTTGGATACCCACCAAGTTTGGATACCCACCACCTCGGGTATATATGTTTACCACCTTTCGTCATAATCCGAAGAAAAATGAATAATTTATGCCCACATAGCAGCTATAATGGGGGCGGACCCTCCCCCTTACCCTTATTTTCAGAAACGCCAGATCTCGGAGATGGGTGGTGCGATTCAAGCGAAATATTGTGTGCTCTCATATAGTACCCTAAAAATAAAAATTTGGCATCCAAATTTCGGATGGGGTACCTAGGGGCTGCCCCACCCTAAAACCTACCAAACATATATTTAGACCAATCACGACAATATGGGACATAAATGAAAGGTAATTAGAATAAGAAAACGTATCTGATACCAAAAGTGGGCCAAGTGTTTGGGGAACCACCCAACACCCCAAACCACCCAAAAAAATCGGACATATTTACCGACCATGGCAATATGGGACTCAAATGAAAGGTATTTGCGAGTAGAATACAAATCTGGTATCCAAATGTAGGACCATTTGACTGGGGGTCCACCCTTTCCCAATAACCCCCAAATAGGATTTATTTACTGACCATGGTAATATGGGGCTTATATAAAAGCTATTTGAGTGTAGAATACGAATCTAATATCCAAATGTAGGACCAAGTGTTTGAGGGCCCGCCCCTCCCAAAAAACATTCCCCAAAGAGGACAAATTTACGGCCATAGCAATATGGGGCTCAATGAAAGGTCTTTGGGAGTAAAGCATGGTGCGTATGGGGCCACCCCACCCCCATAACACCAACAAAATAGGAAGTAAGAATATGGTACTTAAATAAGAAGTATTATAAGGTAGAACACGAATCTGATATATATTTGCAAGGTAAAGTCACTGTGTGGCCTCCCCATTCCCCAAAACACCCCCCAAACGGTCATGTTTGCCATCTATAGAAATATGGGGCTCAAATGAAAGTTGTTTGGAAGTAGATAACGAATCTGATATCAATATTCGAAACCAAATGCCTAAGGCACGTCCCACCCTCATAAAAACCCCTCGTATTTGCTAACCAAGACAAACCGGATCTTCAAGACAGTGGAGCTCGATATTGATAGTTTTTTAGGGCCCATACTTCAAACCGGACATATATGCTGACTTTTCCAATGAGGGGTTTAAATGAAAGGTATTTGAAATAAGACAACGAATTTGATATCAAATTTTGAGGCAAATAGCACCATGGAGTTCAAATAAATTATATATGGATATATGAGAATAGAACACAATGCTGATATATTTTCAGAGCTATGTGTGTGGGCATCGGGCATATTTACCGACCATGTCAATGTGAGGCTCAAATGAACGGTATTTGAGAGTAGATCACGAAATTGATACCCACTTTCGGGACCAATTTTATGGGGCCTACCTCTTCCCAAAATACCCCACAAACAGAAATTATATACTGACCATCGCAATATGACCATCACTGATCTGATATCTAAATGTGGGACCATGTTTTTGGGGCATTGCCCCTTCCCTAAAACACCCCCACCCCCATTAAACCAATGGCAATATGGAGTTTAAATAAATAGTATTGGAGAGAAGAGCACAATGCTGATATTTTTTTCAGGGCCAAGTATCTGGGAGACCACCTCACCCCCGAAAACACCCTTAAATTAGACATCATGAGGATATCGGGCTAAAATCAAGTCTTTTAAGAATGGAGTGCATGTAACATCCAAACTTAAATTACCTTAAACCTTCCGAGTCAATTCGTAGACCAATATAATTTTCACAGATGGCAAAGTTTGGCCCCCCGGTTAAAATAGGGTACTAAATTTTTTGATACACGAAGGGGGGGCGGACCCTCCTCCATACCCCAATTTTCAAAAACGCCAGATCTCGGAGATGCGTACACCAATTTAATCGGAATTTTGTATTCCAATTTTTGGTACGCCAAAAACACGAAATTGGGTCATATAACCAGGGGGGACGCCCCATCCCAAACCCACCCGGACGGACATGTTTACCGATAGGAACAATATGGGTATCAAATGAAAGGTATACAAGAGTAGACCCCCAACAGGGGTCTTTCACCGCTTTGGCCAATATGGGTATTTAAAAGTAGAGTATAAATCTGGCATACTAATTTATTCTTTGGTGTCTGAGGGGCGTCCCCACCCCCCAAAACCCCACCGCAGTGCATATTTACCAATTGGGACAACATGGATATCAAATGAAAGGTTTTTAAAGGAAGAGTACAAATCTGACATAAAAATGTATTCCTTGATGCCTAAGGGGCCTCAACACCCCCCCCGCCCCACCAAAACCCCCCAGCAGGAAAGCTATTTAAAAGTATAGTAAGAAACTTATATAAAAACGTATTCCTTGGTGTGTGTGAGTTGCCCTCACCCCAAAAAACCCCCAGCAGGACATATTTACCAATTGGGACAATATGGGTATCAAATGAAAGATGTTTGGAAGTTGAGTACACATCTGTTATACGAACTTGGTTCAAGGTGTCTACGGGCCAACACAACCCCAAAACCTTTTAAACGATCATGAATGTCCAACGCCACAAAATGGGTATCAAATGCTTTCATTTTGCTTTGCTTTCTTTGGTAATTGACTTCGAAACTTGTATAAATATTTGGGATGAAGTCTGGGACCGGCCCACCCACTAAATACCTATTGTTAATATAAAGATTCACGAATGTGGGTCATGTCCAGTCGTCCTGCCATTCAGCAGGACATGTATATCGCGACACTAGAGGCTCAAAATAAATTGTCTGTTGGGTTTTAGCGTCGAGGGAGCGACCCCCTCCGCCCAATAAAAACAACACCATACTGTCATGTAGGACGACCGAGAATACATTGTACTCAAATGAAAGGATGTGTCAGTGTGCTATTTGTAAAAAGGCGTTAAGTTCGGCCGGGCCGAACTTTGGATATCCACCACCTCGGGTATATATGTATACCACCTTTCATCAAAATCCGGTGAAAATTGCATAATTTATGTGCCATAGCAGTTATATGGAAACATGATCCGATTTCTACCAAATACTAATAAGTACAAGTCATTGTTCAAATTTGTATAAAAAAATATTGGTCTTTTAGTAGCTATATCTAAAAATAAACCGATCTGAACCATATACAACATGGATGCCGAAAAGTCTAATATAAGGCAATGTGTCAAATTTCAGTTAAATCGGATTATAAATGAGTCTTTTTTGGGGCCAAGACTTTAAATCGAGGTATCGGTCTATATGGCAGCTATATCCAAATCTTGATCGATCTGAGTGAAATTGAAGAAGGATGCCGAAGGGCCCAACACAACTCACTGTCCCAAATTGCGGCGACATCGGACAATAAATGCGCTCTTTCTAGCCCCAAAACCTAAAACCGAGAGATCGGCCTATATCCAAATCTTGACCGATCTGTGCCATAATGCAGAACTATGTCAAGGGGTTTAACCTAACCCAATGTCCCAAATTTCGGCGACATCGGACAATAAATGCGCCTTTTATGAGCCTAAGACCCTAAATCGGAGGATCGGTCTATATTGCAGCTATATCCAAATTCGGACCGATCTGAGCCAAAGTGACGAAGGATGTCGAGGAGCCCAACATAACTCATTGTCCCAAATTTCACCTTAATCGAATAATAAATGTGGCTTTTATGGGCCTAAGACCATAAATCGGAAGATCGGTCCATATGCCAGCTATATCCAAATATGGACCGATCTGGGCCAAATTAGCGAAGGATGTCGAAGGGCCTAACACAACTCATTGTCCAAAATTTCAAGAAAATCGGACAATATATGTGGCTTTTATGGGCCTAAGACTCTAAATCGGAGGATCGGTCTATATGGCAGCTATATATCTGGGCCAAATTAGCGAAGGATGTCGAAGGGCCTAACAAAACTCACTGCCTCAAATTTCAGCAAAATCGGACAAAAAATGTGGATTTTATGGGCCAAAGACCCTAAATCGGCGGACCGGTCTATATGGGGACTATATATATAGTCCGATATCTTCGAACTTAACCTGCTTATGGACAAAAAAAGACTCTATGCAAAATTTCAGCTCAATATTTCTATTTTTGAAGACTGTAGCGTGATTTCAACAGACAGACGGACGGACATGTCTAAATCGTCTTAGATTTTTATGCTGATCAAGAATATATATACTTTATAGGGTCGGAAATGGATATTTCGATGTGTTGCAAACGGAATGACAAAATGAATATACCCCCATCCTTCGGTGGTGGGTATAAAAATGCGGTATCCCAAGTGGTAGCTTTGAAGTATGATTTTGAATGTAGATAACCAAAACAACCAGAACACATAAAATGGTGCTAAGTTCGGCCGGGACACAGGAGTTGAAAGTAAGAATAAAATACTTCATGAAAAATTTGAATCAAATCGGATAGGAATTGCGCCCTCTAGAAGCTCAATAAGTCAAGACCCAAGATCGGTTTATATGACAGCTGTATCAGGTTATGGAGCGATTTGAACCATACTTTGCACAGTTGTTGGATATCATAACAAAACATGTCGTGCAAAATTACATTCCAATCGGATAAAAATTGCGCACTCTAGAGGCTCAAGAAGTCAAGACCCAAGATCGGTTTATATGGAAGCTATATCAAAACATGGACCGATAAGTCCCTTTTACAATACCAACCGACCTACACTAATAGGAAGTATTTGTGCAAAATTTCAAGCGGCTAGCTTTTCTCCTTCGGACATTAGCGTGCTTTCGACAGACAGACGGACTGACGGACGGACGGACATGGCTAGATCGATATAAAATGTCACGACGATCAAGAATATATATACTTTATGGGGTCTCAAACGAATATTTCGAGTAGTTACAAACAGAATGACGAAATTAGTATACCCCACATCCTATGGTGGAGGGTATAAAAATATATAGTGTGGATCTGAACGAGACCCGTTGCTCTGAATATCTTTATAGCCACCCTAAAAATGCTTAACATTATAGGGCCAAACAAAATCGTGCTTTAGCACGATGCTGATATTATTTCAGGGTCCGACCGCTAAACTCCCTTCAAACCGGTCATGTTTGCCTACTATGGCAATAAGTAATAGGTATTTGATAGCAGAAAAGAATTTGATATCCAATTTTGAGGCCAAGTGATTGGGGGTCGTCTCAACGCCTAAACCAATGGCTATTGGGCCTCAAACAAAAGAAATTTGAGAGTGGAGCACGCTGCTGATATTTTTCAGGGCTAAATACGTGGGTGGCCGCCCCACCCTAGATACTCCTCTAAGTGGAAATATTTGTGGAATAAGACAATAAGGTCTCAAATCTGTTACCTGCTTTACGGTCAAGTGTTTTACGGACAACTCCCCTAAACTTTTCCTAAAACACACGTACATACCGACTATAGCAATATGTAGCTCAAATGTGATATTTAGGAGCAGAGTATGAATCTGATATCCACTTTCGTGGCAAAGGGTTTGGCTACTCCAATCCACCACCAAAACCAAAAGAATGAACTAGATCTAACATCCCAGCTTTAATGGGCGGACTCTCCCCTTACCCTATTTTTACAACGCCAGATCTCAGAGATAGGTGGAGCAATTTAAAATTTAGATTGTTTATAAGAACTCAAGAACAGAAATTTGGTATCTTTATTTTGGACGGGACAAATCAAAAATAACAATATTTGGGATGAAATTAAAGGTATGTGAGACCAGAGCACGAATCTGATATATGACGGTCCACCAATACCCCTATACCGGACGTATTTAACAACCACGGCAATGTAAGCCTAAAATGAAAGGTATTGGGAATAGAGCACGAAAATGGTATCCACATTGGGGCGAAATAATAGAAAGGAAGTATAAGCACCCCAAAACAGGACTTATTTCCTGCCAGTATTAGAATAAGGCTCAGATAAAATAAGATAGTGATAGAAGGTGCAGCGAAGCGGGCCCTGTCCAGCTAGTCTATTATATAACAAGTAAAAGCGTGCTAAGTTCGGCCGGGCCGAATCTTATATACCCTCCACCATGGATCGCATTTGTCGAGTTGTTTTCCCGGCATCTCTCTTAGGCTAAAAAGGATATAAGAAAAGAGTTGCTCTGCTATTAAAACGATATCAAGATAAGGTCCGGATTGGACCACAATTAAATTATATGTTGGAGACCTGTGTAAAATTTCAGCCAATTCGTATAAGAATTGCGCCCATTGGGGCTCACGAAGTAAAATAGAGAGAACTATTTATATGGGATCTGTATCGGTCTATAGACCAATTCAGAACATAATAAACACATTTGTTGATGGTCATGAGAGGATCCATCGTACAAAATTTCCGGCATATCGGATAATAATTGCGACCTCTAGGGGTCAAGAAGTCAAGATCCCAGATCGGTTTATATGGCAGCTATATCAGGTTATGGACCGATTTGAACCTTATTTGACACAGTTGTTGAAAGTAAAAATAAAATACGTCATGCAAAATTTCAGCCAAATCGGATAGGAAATGCGCCCTCAAGAAGCTCAAAAAGGTTATAGACCGATTTAAACCATACTTAGCACAATTGTTGGATATCATGACGAAATACTTCGTGCAAAAACTCATTCAAATCGGATAAGAATTGTGCCCTCTAGAGGCTCAAGAAGTCAAGACCCAAGATCGGTTTATATGGCAGCTATATCAGGTTATGGATCGATTTGAACCATACTTGTCACAGTTGTTGGATATCATAACAAAGCACGTCGTGCAAAATTTCATCCTGATCGGATAAGAATTGCGCACTCTAGAGGCTCAGGAAGTCAAGACCCGAGATCGGTTTATATGGCAGCTATATCAGGTTATGAACCGATTTGAACCATACTTGGCACAGTTGTTGAATATCATAACAAAACACGTCGTGCAAAATTTCATCCCAATCGGATAAGAATTGCGCACTCTAGAGGCTCAAGAATCAAGACCCAAGATCGGTTTATATGGCAGCTATATCAGGTTATGGATCGATTTGAACCATACTTGTCACAGTTGTTGGATATCATAACAAAGCACGTCGTGCAAAATTTCATTCTGATCGGATAAGAATTGCGCACGCTAGAGGCTCAAGAAATCAAGACCCAAGATCGGTTTATATGGCAGCTATATCAGGTTATGGACCGATTTGAACCATACTTGGCACAGTTGTTGGATATCATCGCCAAACACGTCGTCCAAAATTTCATTTCAATCGGATAAGAATTGCGCACTCTAGAGGCTCAAGAAGTCAAGACCCAAGATCGGTTTATATGGCAGCTATATCAAAACATGGACCGATATGGTCCATTTACAATACCAACCGACCTACACTAATAAGAAGTATTTGTGCAAAATTTCAAGCGGCTAGCTTTACTCCTTCGGAAGTTAGCGTGCTTTCGACAGACAGACAGACGGACGGACGGACGGACGGACGGACAGACGGACGGACGATCAAGAATATATATACTTTATGGGGTCTCAGACGAATATTTCGAGTAGTTACAAACAGAATGACGAAATTAGTATACCCCCCATCTTATGGTGGAGGGTATAAAAATGAAATTGTTGCGCTTTGTTTGTTTGTCTGTTCCGTATAGACTCAAGAACGGCTAAACCGATTTTCATGAAATTTTCACAGATGGTAGAGTTTGACCCCCGGTGAAAATATGATACTACATTTTTTGATATCCGAGGGGGGTGCGGACCATCCGCTCTACCCCAATTTTCAAAAGCGCCAGATCTCGAAAATGAATGACCTGGGGGGACGCCCCATCCCAAAACCCAACCGAACGGACATGTTCACCAATTGGGACAATATTGGTATCAAATGAAAGGCATTTAAAAGTAGAGTACGAACTTGGTATACAAATTTCACCCAAGGTGTTCTGGGGGGTCCTCACCCCCCAAAACCCCCGACAGGACTCTTTCACAGCTTTGGACAATATGGGTATCAAATGAAAGTTGTTTGGAAACTGAGTACACATCTGTTATAAGAATTCGGTCCGAGGTATCTCCGGGGCATCCCCAACCCCAAAAACCCCCAAAACAGGCACGAATATTCAACGTCACAAAATGGGTGTCAAATGAAAAGTATTTGGGAGTTGGCTACGAATCTGGTTTACGCTTTTGGGACAGAGTCCGGAACCAGACAACCCATTAAATACCCCTTAATAGGACGTGTCGTTCGATCGGGATAGTATGGGAATTAAATGAAAGGTCTGCGACAGTAGAGTTCGAATCGAATAATGGTATAAGGGTTTAAGTTTTTGGGTCAAGTCCTATCGTTGAACAGGACATGTAGATCGCGACAATAAATAACTCAAATAATTTGTCTTTTGGGTCTTAGCATCAGTGGATCCGGCCCTCTCTTCCCAATAAAAACAACACTAAACTATTATGTAGGACGAACGTGTCGGAGGACAATGCTCCTCCCCCAATCCGACCCGAAAAAAGTACTAAAACTAACAGATGAAGGCCGATCAGGATAGAATAGGACAGCAATATAAGGTCTTTGGTAGTAGAGTACACTTTTTGCCCTCAAATTGCTGTACACACAGAAGGGCCTGCTGATCTTAAAAAAATGTTTTATCGGCAGACAGACAGACGGACGAATATATCTACATCGACTTAAAATGTCATGACGATCAAGAATATATACTTTACTAGCCGAACCGGGCCCGCTACGCTGCGCCTTCTTAAGCTCTCTAATATCTTTTAAGGTGGGAACACTTCGCCCTGAATGTGAATATCGAACTCGTGCCATGGTAGCATATGTCCGCTATGACGCTGCTATTGGCGGGTTTTGGGCGCCCACCGAGGCACCAGACTACAACAATAGAAATCTTGTTTTGTTTTTGGTGATGAAAGGGCACGTCAGGTTAGGTTGAAAAGAGGGTGCAGATATTAATCTGCCCCATCCCACTACAGACATACACCTAAGCCCGTAATCGCATTGTTGTGCGCTCTAAAAACTAGTAAGTAACCTCGAAGAGAAAATTTTATTTTTTTGGAAATGCTCCAACGTGTCATCAACTTCCCCACATGCTATCACTTGCCGCACCGATTTTGCATAAGTGAGCTCGTAGTCTTAAGTGTCCCGTTATGACACCAAAAGCTATACTGACCTCCTTCTTACTTCCTTTCAGTACTAGCCTCGTCCTCTCACGATCCGGATAACCCTATTAGATTTTCGCCGTCCTACCGACTGTTTCGCTGTTCCGCAGTAGTACATGTGAGTTTGTCGCCCACGCGCTTAAATCGGACTGCGTCGACCAGAAAGGCTTCGGGTTAACCAAGTTTATCGACGTAAGTCCTCTGGACTTCAATGCCAAATCGTCTGCCCTTTCATTTCCCCTTACTCCGTTATGGCCCGGCACACAACAGTGCGGATTGTGCTATCCTCAGAGAAAGCATTAATCTCCTTCTTACACTCCTTGGTGACTGTAAGAATGCAAAAAAAATTTCGAACGAATCGCAACACCAACACCGAGATCTGGTGTTTTTAAAAATTTGGGTAATGAGAAGTGATTTTTAGGGGAGCGATGGCAGCTCAAACATTTCAACTGAAATATGGATATCAAATTCGTGCAACCCTCTCAAGTACCTTTAATTTGAGACCAATATTGCTATTGTCGATAAGTATGAACCATTTGGAGGGCGTTTCGGGGCTGGGGCGGCCACCGGTACTTTGCTCTGAAAATATATATCAAATTCGTTCTTTACCTCCAAATACCGTTGATTCGAGCTCCAATTTGCCATAGTTGCAGCACCCCCAAAACTGAACTTCATATCCCCCAAACACTTGTCTCCAAAATTGGATATCAAATTAGTTTTCTACTCTCAAATATCTTTCATTTGAGTCCCATATTGTCATAATGGGTCAATTAGCCTATTTGAGGTATTTTTAGGAGGAAAAGCGCCACCTAGACTTGAACGCAAATTTTAATGTCATATTGAAATCTACTCCCAAATACCTTTCATTTGAGTCTCATAGCCATGGTTGGCTCATATACCCGTTTAAGGATATTTGGGAGTGGGGCGACCTCCCACTATTTGGACCTAATTTTTATACCCTCCACCATAAGATGGGGGGTATACTAATTTCGTCATTCTGTTTGTAACTACTCGAAATATTCGTCTGAGACCCCATAAAGTATATATATTCTTGATCGTCGTGACATTTTATGTCGATCTAGCCATGTCCGTCCGTCTGTCCGTCCGTCCGTCTGTCTGTCGAAAGCACGCTAACTTCCGAAGGAGTAAACCTAGCCGCTTGAAATTTTGCACAAATACTTCTTATTAGTGTAGGTCGGTTGGTATTGTAAATGGGCCATATCGGTTCATGTTTTCATATAGCTGCCATATAAACCGATCTTGGGTCTTGACTTCTTGAGCCTCTAGCGTGCGCAATTCTTATCCGATCAAAATGAAATTTGCACGACGTGTTTTGTTATGATATCCAACAACTGTGCTAAGTATGGTTCAAATCGGTCCATAACCTGATATAGCTGCCATATAAACCGATCTTTGGTCTTGACTTCTTGAGCCTCTAGAGTGCGCAATTCTTATCCGATTGAAATGAAATTTGCACGACGTGTTTTCTTATCATATCCAACAACAGTGCCAAGTATGGTTCAAATCGGTTCATAATCTGATATAGCTACCATATAAACCGATCTTGGGTCTTGACTTCTTGACCCTCTAGAGGGCGCAATTCTTATCCGATTGGAATGAGTTTTTGCACGAAGTATTTCGTCACAATATCCAACAACTGTGCCATGTATGGTTTAAATCGGTCCATAACCTGATATAGCTGCCATATAAACCGATCTTGGGTCCTGACTTCTTGACCCTCTAGAGGGCGCAATTCTTATCCGATTGGAATGAGTTTTTGCACGAAGTATTTCGTCACAATATCCAACAACTGTGGCATGTATGGTTTAAATCGGTCCATAACCTGATATAGCTGTCATATAAACAGATCTGGGGATTTGACTTCTTGAGCTTCTAGAGGGCGCAATTCCTATCCGATTTGGCTGAAATTTTGTACGACGGATTCTCTTATGACCATCAACATACGTGTTTATTATGGTCTAAATCGGTCTATAGCCTGATACAGCTCCCATATAGATCGATCTCTCTATTTTACTTCCTGAGCCCCAAAGGGCGCAATTCTTATTCGAATTGGCTGACATTTTACACAAGTCTCCAACATATAATTTAATTGGAGTCCAAACTGGACCATATCTTGATATCGTTCTAATAGCGGAGCAAATCTTTTCTTATGTCCTTTTTTGCCTAAGAAGAGATGCCGGGAAAAGAACTCGACAAATGCGATCCATGGTGGAGGGTACATAAGATTCGGCCGGCCGAACTTAGCATGCTTTTACTTGTTATGCCATATTTGTAATTTTATGCCGAATATTTTTCATTTGAGTAACATATTGATAGGAACGTCGAATATATCTGATTAGAGGAGTTCTGTGGTTGGGGCGGCCTGCTGGGTACTTGAACCAAAATTGTAATATGATATTCGTTTTCTAGTCTCCAATACTTTCGATTGATAACCATCTTGTGCCCATCGGTCCACTTTTGGTTTGGGGGAGGGACCGCCCCCATCCGATATCTAAAAATTATATAGCCTATATTTCCTTCCAGACAATTTAAAAAAAATGGGTTCAGCCGGGTTTGATTCTACGCCACAAACAAAAAAAGCGATTCCCATATTGTCATGATGGGTCATATGCCCATTTTTACTTCGAACTAATTTTGTATGCCAGATTCGTAATCTACTCCCGAATACCTTTCATTGAGACCCATATTGACATGAACTCACAATATGTCTGTTTGGGGATTTTCGGGGTTGGTGCTGCCCGATGGATACTCAAATTGTCCCGATCGGTCCGCTTTTGATTTTGGGTTGTTTTTTGGCTAGGGGGGAGGGTCCGTCCCCCTTCCGAAATCCATAAACAATCAACTCACAAACGCCTTTCATTTGAGTCCCATATTGTCATGATCATCCAAAAAATTGGGTTTTGGGGTTGGGGCGGCCTCCAGTTAATTGGGTCCAATTTTTGTACCCTCCACCATAGGATGGGGGGTATACTAATTTCGTCATTCTGTTTGTAACTACTCGAAATATTCGTCTGAGACCCCATAAAGTATATATATTCTTGATCGTCGCGACATTTTATGTCGATCTAGCCATGTCCGTCCGTCTGTCTGTCGAAAGCACGCTAACTTCCGAAGGAGTAAAGCAAGCTGCTTGAAATTTTGCACAAATACTTCTTATTAGTGTAGGTCGGTTGGTATTGTAAATGGGCCATATCGGTTCATGTTTTGATATAGCTGCCATATAAACCGATCTGGGGTCTTGACTTCTTGAGCATCTAGAGTGCGCAATTCTTATCCGATTGGAATGAAATTTTGCACGACGTGTTTTGTTATGATATCCAGAAACTGTGCTAAGTATGGTTCAAATCGGTCCATAACCGGATATAGCTGCCATATAAACCGATCTTGGGTCTTACTTCTTGAGCCTCTGGAGGGCGCAATTCTTATCCAATTTGAATGAATTTTGGCACGTAGTATTTTGTTATGATATCCAACAACTGTGCTAAGTATGGTTCAAATCGGTTCATAACCTGATATAGCTGCCATATAAACCGATCTGGGGACTTGATTTCTTGAGCCTCTAACGTGCGCAATTCCTATCCGATTTGGCTCAAATTTTGCAAGACGTTTTTTATTGTTACTTTCAAAAACTATGTCAAATAAGGTACAATTCGGTTCACAACCTGATATAGCTGCCATATAAACCGATCTGGGATCTTGACTTCTTGAGCCTCCAGAGGTCGCAATTATTATCCGATTTGCCTGAAATTTTGTACAACGGATTCTCTCATGACCATTAATATACGTGTTTATTATGCTCTGAATCGGTCTATAGCCCGATACAGCTCCCATATAAATCGATCTCTCTATTTTACTTCTTGAGGCCACAAAGGGCGCAATTCTTATTCGAAATGGCTGACATTTTACACAGGTCTCAACATATAATTTAATTGTGGCCCAAACCGGACTATATCTTGATATCGCTCTAGTGGCATTAAATTCGGCAGAGCCGAACTTTAGATACCCACCTCCTCGAGTATATATTTAAACCACCTTTCGTCAAAATTCGGTGAAAATTTCATACCTTATGTCCCATATCAGTTATATCCAAATATGTTCCGATTTGGACCAAATACTAATAAGTACATTAGCTATATATAAAAATAGACCGATCTGAACTATATACGACACGGATGTCGAAAAGCCGAACATAAGTCACTGTGTCAAATTTCAGCGAAATCGGATTATAAATGCGCCTTTTATGGGGCCAAAACTTTAAATCGAGATATCGGTCTACATGGCAGCTATATCCAAATCTGGACCGATTTGGGCCAAGTCCATTAAAAATGTCGAAAAGCCTAATACAAAGCACCAAATATCAGCGAAATCGGACAATAAATGTTTCTTTTATGGCCCAAAACCATAAATCAAGAATTCGGTCTATATGGCAGCTATATTCAAATCTATACCGATCTGGGCAAAAGTAAGGAAAGACGTCGAAGAGCCTAAACAAACTCACTGTCTCAAATTTCAGCGACATCGGACAATAAATGCGTCTTTTATGGCCCAAAACCTAAAACCTAGATATTGGTCTATATTGCAGCTATATGGAAATCTGAACCGATCTGTGCGATATTGCAAAAGTATGTCAAGGGGCTTAACCTAAAACACTGTCCCAAATTTCGGCGACATCGGACAACAAATGAGCATTTTATGGGCCCAAAACCATAAATCAAGAAATCGGTCAATATGACAGCTATATTCAAATCTAAAGCGATCTGGACCAAATTGAAGAAAGATGTCGAAGTGCCTAACACAACTCACTGTCCCATATTCAGCAAAATCGGACAATAAATATGCCTTTTATGGCCTAACACCATAATCAGAGGATCGGTCTATATGGCAGCTATATCCAAATCTAGACTGATCTGAGCCAAATTAACGATGAATGACGACGGGCTTTACACAACTCACTGTCCCAAATTTCAGCGAAATGGGATAAAAAATGTGGCTTTTATGGGCCTTAGACCCTTAATCGGAGGATCGGTCTATATGGCAGCTATATCCAAATCTGGACCGATCTGAGCCAAATTGACGAAGGGTGTCGAAGGGCCTAATACAACTCACTGCCCCAAATTTCAGCAAAATCGGACAATAATGTGGCTTTTATGGGCGTAAGACCCTAAATCGGCGGATCGGTCTATATGGGGACTATATCAAGATATAATCCGATATAGCACATCTTCGAACTTAACCTGCTTATGGACAAAAAAAGAATCTGTGCAAAGTTTCAGCTCAATATGTCAATTTTTAAAGGCTGTAGCGTGATTTCAACAGACAGACGGACAGACGGACGGACATGTCTAGATCGTCTTAGATTTTTACGCTGATCAAGAATATATATACTTTATAGGGTCGGAAATGGATATTTCGATGTGTTGCAAACGGAATGACAAAATGTATATACCCTCCATCCTTCGGTAAAAATCAATTTGTATTTGTTTGTTTGTATGTTGTGTGTTCCTTATAGACTCAGAAACGGCTGAACCGATTTTCTTGAAATTTTCACAGATGGTGCATAATGCCCGTGGTGAAAATAGGGTACTACATTTTTTGATATCTGAAGGGGGGGCGGACCCTCCCCCTTACCCTAATTTTCAGAAACGCCAGATCTCGGAGATGGTGGTGCGATTTAAACGAAATTTTGTGTGCTCTCATATAGTACCCTAAAAATCAAAATTTGGTTTCCAAATTTCGGATGGGGTACCTAGGGGGGCTGCCCCACCCTAAAATCAACCAAACATATATTTAGATCAATCACGACAATATGGGACTCAATGAAAGGTATTTACGATAAGAAAACGTATCTGATATTCAATTGTCGGACCAAGTGCTAGGGGGACCACCCCAAGCCCCAAAACACCCCTAAATCGGACATATTTACCGACCATGGCAATATGGGACTCAAATGAAAGGTGAAAAAGGTGAAAGGCCAACTCACTGAATGGCCGCCCATCCCTCAAAACACCCCCCAAGCCGGTCATGTTTGCCGACTATGGAAATATGGGGCTCAAATTAAAGGTATGGGGGAGTAGACCCATGTCTGATATCAACATTGGGGGTCAACCGTCTAGCGGAAGTCCCACCACCATAACAACCCCCAAGTAGGATGTATTTGCTCACCAAGACAATTTGGGTCTTAAAGAGAGTGGAACTAAATATTCATAGTTTTTAGGGCCAATACCCTAAACCGGACATATTTGCTGACTTTTGCAATAAGGAGTTCAAATGAGATTAGAACAAGTAAAAGCGTGCTAAGTTCGGCCGGGCCGAATCTTACATACCCTCCACCATGGATCGCATTTGCCGAGTTCTTCTCCCGGCATCTCTTCTTAGGCAAAAAAGGATATAAGAAAAGATTTGCTCTGCTATTAGAGCGATATCAAGATATGGTCCGGTTTGGACCACAATTAAATTATATGTTGGAGACATGTGTAAAATGTCAGCCAATTCGAATAAGAATTGCGCCCTTTGGGGGCTCAAGAAGTAAAATAGAGAGATCTATTTATATGGGAGTTGTATCGGGCTATAGACCGATTCAGATAATAATAAACACGTATGTTGATGGTCATGAGAGAATCCTTCGTATAAAATTTCAGGCAAATCGGATAATAATTGCGACCTCTTCAGGCTCAAGGAGTCAAAATCCCAGATCGGTTTATATGAGAGCTACATCAGTTTATGAACCGATTTGAACCTTATTTGACACAGTTGTTGAAAGTAAGAATAAAATACTTCATGAAAATTTTCAACCAAATCGGAAAGGAATTGCGCCCTCTAGAAGCTCAAGAATTCAAGTCCCCAGATCTATTTATATGACAGCTAACAAAAACATAACATAGCATAACAAAACACTTCGTGCAAAATTTCATTCCAATCGGATAAGAATTGCGCACTCTAGAGGCTCAAGAAGTCAAGACCCAAGATCGGTTTATATGGCAGCTGTATCAGGTTATGGACCGATTTAAACCATACTTGGCAAAGTTGTTGGATATCATAGCAAAACACGTTGTGCAAAATTTCGGAAGTTAGCGTGCTTTCGACAGACAGACGGACGGACGGACGGACGGACGGACAGACGGACGGACATGGCTAGATCGACATAAAATGTCGCGACGATCAAGAATATATATACTTTATGGGATCTCAGACGAATATTTCGAGTAGTTACAAACAGAATGACGAAACTAGTATACCCCCCATCTTATGGCGGAGGGTATAAAAAGAATTTGATATCCAATTTTGAGGGCAATGGCAATATTGGGTTCAAATAAATTATATATGAGAATAGAGCACGTTGCTGATATATTTTCCGGGCTTAGTGTTTGGGTGACCACCCCAATCCCCAAAACACCCCTAAATCGGGCATATTTACCGACCATGTCAATGTGGAACTTAAATGAAATATATGGGGGGGGGGGGGGGGTAGAGCAAGAATTGATACCCATTTTCAGGACCAATTTTCTGGGGGTCTACCCCTTTCCCAAAATACCCCACAAATAGCAATTTTTTAGTGACCATCGAAATATGGGGCTCAAATAAAGGTATTTGGGAGTAGAATACGAATTTGATATCCTTATGTAGGACCATGTATTTAGGGCATCACCCCTTTGCCTAAACACCCCCAAAGGGGAAACAATTTTTCGATCATGCCAATATGTGGCTCAAATGAAAGGTGTTTGAGATTAGAAAACCAATTTGATTACCTATTTTGGGGCCATGTGTTTGGGGGACGCCTCACCCTGTAATCTTCTCTTAAGCCAATGGCAATATGGGGTTTAAATAAATGGCATTTGAGAGAAGAGCACGATGCTGACATTTTTTTAGGGCCAAGTATCTGGGGGACCACCTCTCCCCCGAAAACACCACTAAATCGGAGATCATGAGAATATCGGGCTGACTTTATTTCATTTTAAGAATGGAGTACACCTTACATCCAAACTTAAATTCTTGGACCAATAAAGGTCATATGGGATTTAGATAAAGGCACTTATATTGTTAAACTGTTAGTCAAGCGATATACTATTTTCGTAGCATGGTATTTCACTAAAAGCTCTTTAATTGTCGAAAATAAATATGCCAAGGAAACTTTTGTTCCATATAAGATGTGTTATTGTGTAGGGGCTTTTCGCTAGATAACATCCAATATAAAGCCAGCCAATATCAAATGTGTACGTATAAGTTTGTATGGTAGACATTTGTTTTGCAGACATTGTGTGGCATTAAAATGTGCATCTTTATTTGCGCAATTCTTGCCTCACTACAAGGTTGTTGGCTGCTTTAAAGATTTTTGGTTGTCGTTCTTTTTTGCTGCTGTTGCCTTACAAAGCTTTTGCCGAAATACGAATTGAAGAGAAATAAAAAGTCTTGACCACCACCACAGCCAGCGTCATGCAAACATGCATCCAAGTGATCGCAACGGCTGGCCAACATTAATCCATCAATCCATCCATGCAACAATAGCTAGAAAAACAAAAAATTCTTCCACATTCACATATGCGTTGCTAACATTCATCTCAGATTCTTGACGTTTTTTTTTATGCATAGCACAAAACGAACAAATCTTTTTGGTATTATGTATATCTGTGCTAAAACTTTTTGTGGTCTTAGGTCCGTTTTATATTTTTCCCCCAAAGTATGAGTGTGTAAGTGTATGGCGATCATTTCTTGTGATGCTTGGAAAATGTTCTGCATTTTGTTGGCCTGTGATCTGCTCTTTGTTATTTGAGGAATTTAATTTGTTTCTGCGTTGCTTTTAAAGGTGGTTGTTGAAGGTTTTTTGCTTGATTTTGTGGCTCTGTAATCTTGGGCGGTTAATTTTGTTGGCGGCTTTTTCTTTCAAAGATTTAAGGGTATTAATATTGATTTTTATTATGTTTCTGATTTGGATTGCAGTATTATGGTAGTTGCATAGTTTTGAGGTTTTCATAAAAAGGTTGATGTAACTTTATGTACCTACCATGATAAATGAGAAAGGAACTGGATTTTTTCTAAATATAATGCAGACTGAATGTAAGGAGCTCATGTTAGTCACAGTGGGTCAAGAAATTCAGTCTATAATATTACACCTTTCCCAGAAGTCAATCTTCTTTTCTGTATTATACATTGCTTTAGCCCATTTTAGACAGGCGTTTTCCCATCATTGACTTGGCGAATATTTCATGTATGTATTGGCTGTATGTTGCTAACTTATATTCGAGAACGAATTTTTACGGATTGCTCTGACTCTACAGAACAATATAGTATTAATAAGTTTTATACCCTCCACCATAGGATTGGGGGTTTACTAATTTCATCATTCTGTTTGTAACACCTCGAAATATGCGTCTAAGACCCCATAAAGTATATATATTCTTGATCGTCATGACATTTTAAGTCGATCTAGCCAACGCCGTCCAAAACTAAAAATAGACTGATAGGCACAATATGGCTTTCAAATGAAAGGTATTGGATATTGGATCGTATTAAATTTTGGGTCCAAGTACGCGAGCACTTCTCACAACCCTAATTTTTAAAAATACCAGATCTCGGAAATTAGTAATATGATTCGTTCGTAATTCGTTTTTTGCACTCTCACCCAGAAAAAATATTGCACCCCCGGATGCAATAGTGTAAGATAAAGCCATCGTGACATTAGCATACACAGTTGCTTCCAGCATGCATGATTCTTGTGGGCAATGTCCCACATAAATGCAATTGTTTAAGGATCCAAAATGCGCATCTTGTTTAAGGTAAGGTAGTGGTGAAACCAGTTCACATAGTTTAGCGCTTCTTGTTTAACATCAAGAATTCAACATTAGCATCACATATAAAATTTGCCTTTTTCATGCAAGTTATAGTTTTAAATAAAACACCGTTTTCTACGAATAATACCCCAGAAAATATTTGGTATTTTACATATTTTTATACCCTCCACCATAGGATGGGGGGTACACTAATTTCGTCCTTCTGTTTGTAACTACTCGAAATATTCGTCTGAGACCCCATAAAGTATATATATTCTTGATCGTCGCGAAATTTTATGTCGATCCGTCTGTCCGTCCGTCTGTCCGTCCGTCTGTCCGTCCGTCTGTCCGTCAGTCTGTCCGTCCGTCCGTCCGTCTGTCGAAAGCACGCTAACTTCCGAAGGAGTAGAGCTAGCCGCTTGAAATTTTGCACAAATACTTCTTATTAGTGTAGGTCGGTTGGTATTGTAAATGGGCCATATCGGTCCATGTTTTGATATAGCTGCCATATAAACCGATCTTGGGTCTTGACTTCTTGAGCCTCTGAGAGTGCGCAATTCTTATCCGATTTGAATGAAATTTTGTGCGACGGATTCTCTCATGACCATTAACATACGTGTTTATTATGGTCTGAATCGGCCTATAGCCCGATACAGCTCCCATATAAATCCATCTCTCTATTTTACTTCTTCATTCAAATTGGATAAGAATTGCGCCCTCTAGAGGATCAAGAAGTCAAGACCAAAGATCGGTTTATATGACAGCTATATCAGGCTATATACCGATATGAACCATACTTGGCACAGTTGTTGGATATCGTAACAAAACACGTCGTGCAAAATTTCATTCCAATCGGATAAGAATTGCACACTCCAGAGGCTCAAGAAGTCAAGACCCAAGATCGGTTTATATGGCAGCTATATCAAAACATGGACCGATGTGGCCCGTTTACAATACCAACCGACCTACACTAATAAGAAGTATTTGTGCAAAATTTCAAGCGGCTACCTTTACTCTTCGGAAGCTAGCGTGCTTTCGACAGACAGACGGACGGACGGACATGGCTAGATCGACATAAAATTTCACGACGATCAAGAATATATATACTTTATGGGGTCTCAGACGAATATTTCGAGTAGTTACAATCAGAATGACGAAATTAGTATACCCCCCATCTTATGGTGGAGGGTATAAAAATAAACAAACTTAAAAATAAACAAAATAGCCTCTCAGGAATATTGAAATTCAGTCTCAAATGTTTCAAATACTAGTTAAAATCTATAAAAAAAAAGTTAATTTCATATATTTGTAGTGGACGGAAATTTTAAAACAATTCTCCTTTGTTACTTCTGGCAATACTTTAATTTTTGTTTTGCTTATTTTTCAATAGTCGAATCGCCTTTCTCAATTCAGCCACAAACATTGACTTTTTTATTTCAATGTTCTCGATAATAACCGCTCCTATAAATAGAACAAGTAAAAAGGCGTTAAGTTCGGCCGGGCCGAACTTTGGATACCCACCACCTCGGGTATATATGTAAAACACCTTTCGTCAAAATCTGGTGAAAAATGCATACCTTATCTTCCATAGCAGCTATATCGAAATATGTTCCGTTTTGGACCAAATACTTATAAGTACAAGTCATTTTTCAATTGTATTTAACAAAATATTGGTCTTTTAAGTAGCTATATCTAAAATTAAACCGATTTGAACTATGCACTAAACGGATGTCGAAATGCTTAGCATAAGTCAATGTGTAAAATTTAAGTGAAATCGGATTTTAAATGCGACTTTATGGGACCAAGACTATAAATCGGGATATCGGTCTATATGGCAGGCCTGGACGGATCTGGATCAAACTTAACAAGTAACAAGTAAAAGCGTGCTAAGTTCGGCCGGGCCGAATCTTATATACCCTCCACCATGGATCGCATTTGTCGAGTTCTTTTCCCGGCATCTCTTCTTAGGCAAAAAAAGGATATAAGAAAAGATTTGCTCTGCTATTAGAGCGATATCAAGATATGGTCCGGTTTGGACCCCAATAAATTATATATTGGAGACCTGTGTAAAATGTCAGCCAATTCGAATAAGAATTGCGCCCTTTGTGGGCTCAAGAAGTAAAATAGAGAGATCGATTTATTTGGGAGCTGTATCGGCCTATAGACCAATTCAGACCATAATAAACACGTATGTTAATGGTCATGAGAAAATCCGTCGTACAAAATTTCAGGCAAATCGAATAATAATTGCGACCTCTAGAGGCTCAAGAAGTCAAGATCCCAGATCGGTTTATATGGCAGCTATATCAGGTTATAAACCGACTTGTACTTTATTTGACATAGTTGTTGAAAGTAACAATAAAAAACGTCTTGCGAAATTTCAGCCAAATCGGATAGAAATTGAGCCCTCTAGAAGCTCAAGAAGTCAAGTCCCCAGATCTGTTTATATGACAGCTATATCAGGTTATGAACCGATTTGAACCATATTTGGCACATTTGTTGGATATTATAACAAAATACTACGTGCCAAAATTCATTCAAATTGGATAAGAATTGCGCCCTCTAGAGGCTCAAGAAGTCATGACCCAAGATCGGTTTATATGGCAGCTATATCAGGTTATCGACCGATTTGAAACATACTTGGCACAGTTGTTGGATATAATAACGAAACACGTCGTGAAAATTTTCATTCCAATCGGATAAGAATTGCGCCCTCTAGAGGCTCAAGAAGTCAAGACCCAAGATCGGTTTATATGGCAGCTATATTAGGTTATGGACCGATTTGAACTATACCTGGCACAGTTGTTGGATATAATAACAAAACACGTTATGCAAAATTTCATTCCAATCGGATAAGAATTGCGCACTCTAGAGGCTCAAGAAGTCAAGACCCAAGATCGGTTTATATGGCAGCTATATCAGGTTATGGACCGATTTGAACCACACTTGGCGTAGTTATTGGATATAATAACAAAACACGTCGTGCAAAATTTCATCTTAATCGGATAAGAATTGCGCACTCTAGAGGCTCAAGAAGTCAAGACCCAAGATCGGTTTATGTGGCAGCTATACCAGGATATGAACCGTTTTGAAAGATACTTAGCGTTATTAGAAATGATACTAAAACACTATGTGCAAAATTTCAGTCAAATCGGATGAGAATTGAGCCCTCTAGAGGCTCAAGAAGTCAACACCCAAGATCGGTTTATATGACAGCTATATCAGGTTATGGACCTATTTGAACCATTCTTAACACAGTTGTTAAAAGTGATACTGAAACACTATGTGCAAAATTTTAGTCAAATCGGATTAGAATTGCGCCCTCTAGATGCTCAAGAATTCAAGACCCAAGATCGGTTTATATGGCAGCTATATCAAAACATTGACCGATATGGCCCATTTACAATACCAACCGACCTACACTAATTAGAAGTATTTCTGCAAAATTTCAAGCGGCTAGCTATACTCCTTCGGAAGTAAGCGTGCTTTCGACAGACAGACGGACGGACATGGCTAGATCGACATAAAATGTCGCGACGATCAAGAATATATATACTTTATGGGGTCTCAGACGAATATTTCGAGTAGTTACAAACAGAATGACGATATTAGTATACCCCCCATCTTATGGTGGAGGGTATAAAAAGGCGTTAAGTTCGGCCGAGCCGAACTTTGGATACCCACCACCTCGGGTATATATGTGAACCACCTTTCATCAAAATTCGGTTAAAATTTCATACCTTATACTTATATACCTCATACCGATCTGAATTATATACGACACGGATGTCGAAAAGCCGAACATACGTCACTGTGTCAAATTTCAGTCAAATCGGTTTATAAATGCACCTTTTATGGGGCCAAGACTTTAAATCGAGATATCGGTCTACATGGCAGCTATATCCAAATCTGGACCGATTTGGGCCAAGTTGCATAAACATGTCGAAGAGCCTAACACTAAGCACTGTCCCAATTTTTGGCGAAATCGGACAATAAATGCCTCAGTCTATATGGCAGCTATATTCAAATCTGGACCGATCTGGGCAAAATTGAAGAAGGACGTCGAAGAGCCTAACCAAACTCACTGTGTCAAATTTCAGCGACATCGGACAATAAATGCGTCTTTTATGGCCCCAAAACCTAAAACCTAGATATCGGTCTATATGGCAGCTATATCCAAATCTGGACCGATCTGTGCGATATTCCAGAAGTATGTCAAGGGGCTTAACTTAACTCACTGTTCCAAATTTCGGGGACATCGGGCAATAAAGCATTTTATGGGCCCAAAACCATAAATCAAGAAATCAGTCTATATGGCAGCTATATCCAAATCTGAACCGATCTGGGCCAAATTGAAGACAAATGTCGAAGGGCCTAACACATCTCACTGTCCCAAATTTCAGCAAAATCGGATAATGAATGTGGCTTTTATGGGCCTTACACCATAAATCGGAGGATCGATCTATATGGAAGCTATATCCAACTCTGGACCGATCTGAGCCAAATTAACGAAGGATTTCGATGGGCCTTACACAATTCACTGTCCCAAATTTCAGCAAAATCGGATAATAAATGTGGCTTTTGTGGGCCTAAGACCCTAAACCGGAGGATCGGTCTAAATGGCAGCTATATCCAAATCTGAACCGATCTGGACCAAATTAAAGAAACATGTCAAAGGGCCTAAAACAACTCACTGTCCTAAATTTCAGCGAAATCGGATAATAAATGTGGCTTTTATGGGCCTTAGACCCTAAATCGGAGGATCGGTCTATATGGCAGCTATATCTAAATCTGGACCGATCTGAGCCAAATTGACGAAGGATGTCGATGGGCCTAACGCAATTCACTGTCCCGAATTTCATCAAAATCGGATAATAAATTTGGCTTTTGTGGGCCTAAGACCCTAAATCGGAGGATCGGTCTATATGGCAGCTATATCCAAATCTGTACCGATCTGGTCCAAATTAACGAAAGAAGTCGAAAGGCCTAACGCAAATCCCTGTCCCAAATTTCAGCTAAATCGGATAATAAATGTGGCTTTTATGGGCCTTAGAACCTAAATCGGAGGATCGGTCTATATGGCAGCTATATCCAAATCTGAACCGATCTGGGCCATATTGACGGAGGATGTCAAAGGGCTTAACACAACTCAATATTTGAAATTTCAGCAAAAAATTTGGCTTCAATGGGCCTAAGACCCTAAATCGGCGGATCGGTCTATATGGGGGCTATATCAAGATATAGTCCGATATAGCCCATCTTCGAACATAACCTGCTTATGGACAAAAAAAGAATCTGTGCAAAATTTCAGCTCAATATCTCTATTTTTAAAGACTGTACCGTGATTTCAACAGACAGACGGACGGACATGTCTAGATCGTCTTAGATTTTTACGCTGATCAAGAATATATATACTTTATAGGGTCGGAAATGTATATTTCGATGTGTTGCAAACGGAATGACAAAATGAATATAACCCCATCCTTCGGTGGCGGGTATAAAAAGGAAGTGAAAGGCGTGAGTGTGAGCGAATGGAGATGTACAGGAGTCAGAATGAAGTCCGGAAATTTTACCAAAGAATTAAATTGCATGAAACCGATGGCTTTGGTATGCGCACATCTTCATGCAGAGACCAAGAAGGAAATCTGGTAATTGACACAGATAACATGCTGAGGATATGGAAAGAACATTTTACCCAACTGCTAGTGTCCGACGTTGGCGGCGAAGAGGATACCGCAGAACCAATCAATGATGATGGTATAGAATGTTCACCTCCTAGTAAGAATGAGCAGTGACCCTACTAAAGAACAACAGGGGTGCAGGAACCGACGGATAAACTATTTAAGACCGGAGGCGATACGCTGATAAGGCGTATGCATCAGCTTATCTGCGCAATCTGGCTAGAAGAACGAATACCCGATGATTGGAACCTAAGCATACTACGTCCCGTACACAAGAAAGGAGACAAGACGGAATGTGCCAACTGCAGAGGACTAAGTCTCCTCTCCATCGCATTCAAGGTATTCTCGAGCGTCTTGTGCGAAAGATTTAAACCAAAAGTCAATGAAATAATTGGGCCCTATCAATGCGGCTTTAGACCAGGTAAATCCACCCTAGACCAAATATTCACACTGCGCCAAATCCTTAAAAATACCCGAGAAGGACAAATTAACACCAACCATCTCTTTGTTGACTACAAAGCCGCCTTCGATACTCCTTTACGTTCAAAGGTATTTCAAGCCATGTCTGAGTTTGGTATCCCTGCAAAATTAATAAGACTCTGCAGAATGACACTTAGGAACAGGAAAGAATCTCTCCGAACCATTTAATACCAAACGAGGTTTCAGACAAGGAGACATCCTATCGTGTGATCTCTTTAATATCCTGCTGGAGAAGATTATACGAGATGCAGAAGTGAACAGATATGGCACACTAATCCTAAGAGAGCACATTCTACTTGCCTATGCCGACGATATCGATATCATAGGTCGGTCAACGGAAGTAGTAACTGCAGCCTTTGAAAGAATCGAAAGAGAGTCAGTGGAAATGGGTCTGGCAGTAAATGGAGATAAGACGAAATGGATGGTCTCCACCCACAAAAAGCCTTGTACAACCGAGCAGATAAAGAACATGGAGAAAGTTGGGAACCACAGATAGTCAGTAACTTTATCTACCTCGGCACCGCCGTAACCGAAACGAATGACACCAGTTTTGAGATAAAGCGAAGAATAATACTGGCAAACAGATGCTACTTTGGATTAAGTAAGCAGTTTAGAAACAAGGCCACCTCTCGACAGACGAAGACTACACTTTACAAGACACTGATACTATCCGTGCTGTTATATGGTTCTGAAGGATGGGTACTTGTGAAAGCAGATGAGGCAGTGCTTGGAGTATTTGAGAGAAAGATTCTTCGTAAAATATAAGGATCAGTTTGCGTTAATGGAGAATATAGGCGACGTATGAACCACGATCTGTATAATGACATTAGTATAGTTACAAGCATCAAAATACAACGGCTGCGTTGGCTAGGTCATGTTGTCAGAATGGATGAAGAAGCTCCAGCAAAGAAGTCTTTGTGAAGGCACACACGGTGGTACACGCAAACCGGGCAGACCAAAATCTCGATGGAAATATCGAGTGGTGGGAGACACCTCGAAACTTGGTGTCAGAGATTTTAGAATGAGCGCATTAGATCGAGGCGCTTGAAACGCTATTCTTCGTTCGGCTAGTGGAACAAATGTTCTGTCATAGCCAATTAAAGTAAAGTTAGGCTTCCCTATAAACCGATCTGGCGATTTGACTTCTTGAATCCGTATAAGCCGCAAGTTTCTGTTACGACGTCCAACAACTGTGCCACGAACGGTCCAAATAAGTCTATTACCTCATACAGCTCCCATATAACCCGGTCTCTAGATTATCCTTGTTCGGTTTCTAGAAGCTTTAATATTTGGTGGTTTGACAAAAGTTTTTTATGTAGAAAAAAATAATAACCTTCAGCTAAATAAGTAGAATAATCCATGGTTGTGGGTTCCCAAGATTCGGCTCGTTCGAACTTAGCACTCTTTTACTTGTAATACCCACCACCGAAGTACCCATTTCCGACCCTATAAAGAATATATATTCTTGATCAGCGTAAAAATCTTAGACGATCTAGACATGTCCCTCCGTCTGTCTGTTGAAATCACGCTACAGTCTTTAAAAATAGAGATATTGAGCTGAAATTTTGCACAGATTCTTTTTTATACCCACCAACGACGGATGGGGGTATATTCATTTTGTCATTCCGTTTGAAACACATCGAAATATCAATTTCCGACCCTATAAAATATATATATTCTTGATCAGCGTAAAAATCTAAGACGATCTAGACATGTCCGTCTGTCTGTCCGTCTGTCTGTTGAAATCACGCTACAGTCTTTAAAAATGAAGATATTGAGCTGAAACTTTGCACAGAGTCTTTTTTTGTCCATTAGCAGGTTAAGTTCGAAGATGGGCTATATCGGACTATATCTTGATATAGCCCCCATATAGACCGATCCGCCGATTTAGGGTCTTAGGCCCATAAAAGCCACATTTATTATCCGATTTTGCTGAAATTTAGGACAGTGAGCTGTGTTTGGCCGTTCGACATCCTCCGTCAATTTCGCCCAGATCGGTTCAGATTTGGATATTGCTGCCATATAGACCGATCCTCCGATTTAAGGTCTTAGGCCCATAAAAGCCACATTTATTATCCGATTTTGCTGAAATTTGGGACAGTAAGCTGTGTTAGGCCCTTCGCCATCTTCCGTCAATTTGGCTCAGATCGGTCCAGATTTGGATATAGGTGCCATATAGACCAATCCTCCGATTTAGGGTCATAGACCCATAAAAGCTACATTTATTATCTGATTTTGCCGAAATTTGGGACAGTAAGCTGTGTTAGGCCCTTCGACATCTTCTGTCAATATGGCTCAGATAGTTTCAGATTTGGATATTGCTGCCATATAGACCTATCCTCCGATTTAGGGCCTTAGGCCCATAAAAGCCACATTTATTATCCGATTTCGCTGAAATTTGGGACAGTGAGTTGTGTTAGACACTTCGACATTCTCCGTCAATATGGCTCAGATCGGTCCAGATTTGGATATAGCTTCCATATAGACCGATCCTCCGATTTAGGGTCTTAGGCCCATAAAAGCCACATTTATTATCCGATTTCGCTGAAATTTGGGACAGTGAGTTGTGTTAGACCCTTCGACATTCTCCGTCAATATGGCTCGGATCGGTCCAGATTTGGATATAGCTGAATATAGACCGATCTCTCGGTTTTTGGTTTTGGGGCCATAGAAAGCGCATTTATTGTCCGATGCTGCCGAAATTTGGGACAAAGAGTTAAGTTAAGCCCCTCCACATATTTCTGCAATTTGGTCTAGATCGATCAAGATTTGCATATAGCTGCCATAAAAACCGATTATGAATTTTCGACAGGATTTTGAGGAAAGGTGGTTCACATATATATCCGAGGTGGTGGGTATCCAAAGTTCGGCCCGGCCGAACTTAACGCCTTTTTACCTGTTTGTCCATAAGCAGGTTAAGTTCGAAGATGGGCAATATCGGACTATATCTTGATATAGACCCCATATAAGCCGATCCGCCGATTTATTGTCTTAGGCCCATAAAAGCCACATTTATTATATGATTTTGCTGAAATTTGGGACAGTAAATTGTGTTAGGCCCTTTGATATCCCTCATCAATTTGGAGCAGATCGGTCCAGTTTTGGATATAGCTGTCATATAGACCGATCTCTCGATTTCAGGTTTTGGGCCCATAAAAGACGCATTTATTGTCCGATGTAGCCGAAAGTTGGGACTGTGAGTTAAGTTAAGCCCCTCGACGTAATTCTGTTATATGGCACAGATCGGTTAAGATTTGGCTATAGCTGCCATATAGACCGATCTCTCTATATAAGGTTTTGGGCCCATTAAAGGTGCGTTTATTGTCCGATGTCGCCGAAATTCAAGACAGTGAGTTAGGTTAAGCCCTTCGACTTCCTTCTGCAATATGGCCCACATCAGTCCAGATTTGGATATAGCTGCCATATAGACCGATATCTCGATTTAAAGTTTTGGCCCCATAAAAGGCGCATTTACAATCCGATTTCACTGAAATTTGACACAGTGACTTATGTTAGGTTTTTCGAAATCCGTGTCCTATGTAGCTCAGATCAGTTTATTTTTAGATAAATCTACTTAAAAGACCAATATTTTGTTATACACAATTGAACAATGACTTGTACTTATTAGTATTTGGTCCAAATCGGAACATATTTTGATATAACTGCTATGGGACAATAGCTATACAATTTTCACCGAATTTTGATGAGAGGTGGTTTAGATATATTCCCGAGGTGGTGGGTTCCCAAGATTCGGCCCATCCGACCTAAGCACTCTTTAACTTGTTTTTATACCCACCACCATAGGATGGAGGCACACTAATTTCGTCATTCTGTTTGTAACTCCTCGAAATATTCGTCTAAGACGCCCTATTGTATATATTGTATATTCTTGATCGTCATGACATTTTAAGTCGATATAGCCATGTCCGTCCGTCTGTCTGTCGAAATCACGCTAACTTTCGAAGGAGAAAAGCTAGCCGCTTGAAATTTTGCACAAATACTTCCTATCAGTGTAGGTCGGTTGGGATTGTAAATGGGCCATATCGGTCCATGTTTGTCCTATACATCTATCTTAGATCTTGACTTCTTGAGCCACTAGTGGGCGAAAATAAAGGGAGGAAATCTTATTAGAATTTCCTTATTCTATTTGCAGGATTTAATCAAAATCGGTTCAGATTTAGATATAGCTCCCATATATTTATTTGTATCGCCCGATTAGCACTTAATTAGCCGTAGTAACTACAATTTGCAACCAATCTGCACAAAGTTTGGCAAGGATTGTTTTGTTATTGATTTTAACCTATCTACAAGATTTCATCAAAATTGGTTCAGATTCAGATATAGCTCCCATATATATGTATCGCCTGATTTTCACTTTATGGGCTGTATTTCCTACAATTTTCAACCGATCTGCACAAGTCTGGATTTCAATCCGACCTGGATTTGCACTTACATGGCCGTAATGACAATTTCAAACGATATGTTGGAAAAAAGTTGGTTCAGATTTAGATATAGCTATCATATAAACATATCTATTGCCCGAATTTATCATTGAAGGGTAAGTGTAGGGTATTATATAGTCTGCTTCGCCCGATTTTTGGCATTGGTTAATATTAAGTAAAGTGTCTGCCCTATATATTTTTCCAGACCCGATTTCTCGAGAACTGTACTACATAAATAAAACATCCAGTTTGCCTTTAGAAATAGTTTGGGTTAGAAATTGCTTCAAAACCCATCCTTCGTTTTAAATTTCTAACGTGCGTATTTTTCTCTGTTTTAAAACTTAATTTGTTTTCCTAAAGTCTCCCTCTGGTCACCTGTCTATATGAAGCAATTTGTTGATCTTTGAACTTCATTCCAATCATTAGTCCATGGCAAATGATAGAGTCTAAAGTATATCGTGTCCACTTAGTTTTGAGCTGTTTTAATAGATAAATTTTGAAAAAGAAATTCATTTAAAGTAAATTATAGCACGCGCTCCGTTTAACGCCTTAAGCTGAAAAAGTGAAAGATAGAGGCAGTGAAGGCATAGAAGGGGATCTCTTTAAAGTTCATACTCCCTTGGGGTTATAAACTCATTAAAAACATCACTTCATACTAATGAATGTAAGGCAGGTTTTTTTTCGACAACGCAACAGGCATAGAAATGATAAACCGTTTTTTTAAGAGTAAGTTGTGGTACAAGAAGCCAGGAGGAACAGCATCAGAAGTAGCGTCAGAAGCAGCATCAGAAGTAGCGTCAGAAGCAGCATCAGAAGCAGTTACAACCAACAGCACCTGTTTAATGAATTCCATAGAAATCTGTAACAATTAGTACTGTGCTTTGTTTTTAATGACTCGGGGCCACTCCACAACGAAGCAGAAAAAGAAGCGAAAAGCGAAGACCCCCAACCCATCAATGGCTGTAATAGCCAAAAAGAACTGAAAACAAATGAAATACAAACAAGTAAAAAGGCGTTAAGTTCGGCCGGGCCGAACTTTGGATACCCACCACCTCGGGAATAAATGTAAACCACCTTTCATCAAAATTCGGTGGAAATTTCATACCTTATGTCCCATATCAGTTATATCAAAATATGTTCCGATTTGGACCAAATACTAAAGTACATTAGCTATATCTAAAAATAAACCGATCTGAACCATATACGACACGGATGTCGAAAAGCCTAATATAAGTCACTGTGTCAAATTTCAGTGAAGTCGGATTATAAATGCGCCTTTTATGGGGCCAAGACCTTAAATCGCGATATCGGTCTATACGGCAGCTATATTCAAATCTCGACCGATCTGGGCAAAATTGAAGAAGGACTTCGAAGAGCCTAACCAAACTCACTGTCTCAAATTTCAGCGACATCGGGCAATAAATGAGTCTTTTATGGCCCCAAAACCTAAAACGTAGATATCGGTCAATATGGCAGCTATATCCAAATCTGAACCGATCTGTGCGATATTGCAGAAGTATGTCAAGGGGTTTAACTTAACTCACTGTCCCAAATTTTGGCGACATCGGATAATAAATAAGCATTTTATGGGCCCAAAACCATAAATCAAGAAATCGGTCTATATGGCAGCTATATCCAAATCTGAACCGATCTGGGCCAAATTGAAGAAAGATGTCGAAAGGTATAACACAACTCACTGTCTCAAATTTCAGCAAGATCGGATAATAAATGTGGCTTTTATGGGACTTAGACCCTAAATCGGATGATCGGTCTATATGGCAGCTATATCCAAATCTGAACCGATCTGTGCGATATTGCAGAAGTATGTCAAGGGGTTTAACTTAACTCACTGTCCCAAATTTTGGCGACATCGGATAATAAATAAGCATTTTATGGGCCCAAAACCATAAATCAAGAAATCGGTCTATATGGCAGCTATATCCAAATCTGAACCGATCTGGGCCAAATTGAAGAAAGATGTCGAAAGGCATAACACAACTCACTGTCTCAAATTTCAGCAAGATCGGATAATAAATGTGGCTTTTATGGGACTTAGACCCTAAATCGGATGATCGGTCTATATGGCAGCTATATCCAAATCTGGACCGATCTGAGCCAAATTCACGGAGGATTTCGAAGGGCCTAACACAACTCACTGTCCCAAATTTCAGCAAGATCGGATAATAAATGTGGCTTTTATGAGCCTAAGACCCTAAATTGGGGGATCGGTCTATATGGCAGCTATATCCAAATCTGGACCGATCTGAGCCAAATTGACGGAGGATGTCGGAGGGCCTAACGCAACTCACTGTCCCAAATTTCAGCGAAATCGGATAATAAATGTGGCTTTTATGGGACTTAGACCCTAAATCGGATGATCGGTCTATATGGCAGCTATATCCAAATCTGGACCCATCTGAGCCAAATTCACGGAGGATGTCGAAGGGCCTAACACAACTCACTGTCCCAAATTTCAGCAAAATCGGATAATAAATGTGGCTTTTATGGGCTTAAGACCCTAAATCGGCCGATCGGTCTATATGGGGGCTATATCAAGATATAGTCCGATATAGCCCATCTTCGAACTTAACCTGCTTATGGACAAAAAAAGAATCTGTGCAAAGTTTCAGCTCAATATCTCTATTTTTAAAGGCTGTAGCGTGATTTCAACAGACAGACGGACAGACGGACAGACGGACGGACATGTCTAGATCGTCTTAGATTTTTACGCTGATCAAGAATATATATACTTTATAGGGTCGGAAATGGATATTTCGATGTGTTGCAAACGGAATGACAAAATGAATATACCCCCATCCATCGGTGGTGGGTATAAAAATAAATAATATTGAAAAATCATTTTTTTTTTTAAATATAACCATCATTAAATCTAAAGCGCTTTTAAAGTTTCATTTCTGGACAATCACAGGTTTCCTTTTGGTTGTGCGGCCGTTTTTGAAAACAAAAGGTTACAGTGGCATTACCAGCAACTGATTTCAACGCCCCAGCAACAGCATTAACTAGGCTTAGCAGCAGCAGCACCATTCAAGCATCAGCGATAATGTTGCTGTTCCATTTTCCTCTACATTTGTAAAAAGATTCAGAGTACTTAGAAGCTGAATAATGCCGAGCATTAGGAAAAAAATAAAAAAAAGAGGAAGCATAATTAGTAGCTTTTGGTAGAGGCCTTTGTCTGAGATTCTCTTTAGAAATATATCAGTAATTTATGTCATTAATCACAAGTAACGCCATATGCCTGAACAATAGTGTTGCCATAAAATAAATAAAATCAAGTAAAAGCGTGCTAAGTTCGGCCGGACCGAATCTTATATACCCTCCACCATGGATCGCATTTGTCGAGTTCTTTCCCCGGCATCTCTTCTTAGGCAAAACAGCATATAAGAAAAGATTTGTTCTGCTATAAGAGCGATATCAAGATATTTTCCGGTTTGGACCACAATTAAATTATATATTGGAGACCTGTGTAAAATGTCAGCCAATTCGAATAAGAGTTGCGCCGTCTGGGGGCTCAAGATGTAAAATAGAGAGATCGATTTATATGGGATCTGTATCGGGCTATAGACCGATTCAGACCATAATAAACACGTCTATTGATGGTCATGAGAGGATCCGTCGTACAAAATTTCAGGCATATCGGATAATAATTGCGACCTCTAGGGGTCAAGAAGTCAAGATCCCAGATCGGTTTATATGGCAGCTATATCAGGTTATGAACCGATTTGAACCTTATTTGACACAGTTGTTGAAAGTAAAAATAAAATACGTCATGCAAAATTTCAGCCAAATCGGATACGAATTGCGCCCTCTAGAAGCTCAAGAAGTCAAGTCCCCAGATCTGTTTATATGACAACTTTATCAGCTTATAGACCGATTTAAACCATACTTGGCACAATTATTGGATATCATAACAAAATACTTCGTGCCAAAATTCATGCAAATCGGATAAGAATTACGCCCTCGAGAGGCTCAAGAAGTCAAGACCCAAGATCGGTTTTTAATGGCAGCTATATCAGGTTATGGACCGATTTAAACCATACTTGGCACAGTTGTTGGATATCATAACAAAACACGTCGTGCAAAATTTCATTTCAATCTGATAAGAATTGCGCACGCTAGAGGCTGAAGAAGTCAAGACCCTAGATCGGTTTATATGGCAGCTATATCAGGTTATGGACCGATTTAAACCATACTTGGCTCAGTTGTTGGATATCATAACAAAACACGTCGTGCAAAATTTCATTCCAATCAGATAAGAATTGCGCACTCTAGAGGCTCAAGAAGTCAAGACCCAAGATCGGTTTATATGGCAGCTATATCAGGTTATGGACCGATTTGTACCATACTTGGCACAGTTATTGGATATCATAACAAAACACGTCGTGCAAAATTTCATTCCAATCGGATAAGAATTGCGCACTCTAGAGGCTCAAGAAGTCAAGACCCAAGATCGGTTTATATGGCAGCTATATCAAAACATGGACCGATATGGCTCATTTACAATACCAATCGACCTACGCTAATAAGAAGTATTTGTGCAAAATTTCAAGCGGCTAGCTTTACTCCTTCGGAAGTTAGCGTGCTTTCGACAGACAGACGGACGGACGGACGGACAGACGGACGGACATGGCTAGATCGACATAAAATGTTGCGACGATGAAGAATATATATACTTCATGGGGTCTCAGACGAATATTTCGAGTAGTTACAAACAGAATGACGAAATTAGTATACCCCCCATCTTATGGTGGAGGGTATAAAAAGGATAATCGTTATTGTCATCAGCAAAATCAATTTTTTTTTTTGAGTGAGACCAGTAGGCGAGTGGGATATGTGTCTCAGTGGCTTTTTATACCCACCACCGAAGGATGGTGGTATATTAATTTTGTCATTCCGTTTGCAACACAGCGAAATATCCATTTCCGACCCTATAATGTATATATATTCTTGATCAGCGTAAAAATCTAAGACGATCTAGCCATGTCCGTCCGTCTGTCCGTCTGTCTGTTGAAATCACGCTACCGTCTTTAAAAATAGAGATATTGAGCTGAAATTTTGCACAGATTCTTTTTTTGTCCATAAGCAGGTTAAGTTCGAAGATGGGCTATATCGGACTATATCTTGATATAGCCCCCATATAGACCGATCCGCCGATTTAGGGTCTTAGGCCCATAAAAGCCACATTTATTATCAGATTTTGCTGAAATTTGGGACAGTGAGTTGTGTTAGGCCCTACGACGTCCTTCGTCAATTTGGCTCAGATCGGTTCAGATTTGGATATAGCTGCCTTATAGCCCGATCCTCCGATTTGGGGTCTTAGGCCCATAAAAAACCACATTTATTATCCGATTTTGCTGAAATTTGAGACAGTGAGTTGTGTTAGGCCCTACGACGTCCTTCGTCAATTTGGCTCAGATCGGTTCAGATTTGGATATAGCTGCCATATAGACCAACCTCAAATTTAGGGTCTTAAGCCCATAAAAACCACATTTATTATCCGATTTTGATGAAATTTAGGACAGTGAGTTGTGTTAGGCCCTTCAACATCCTCCGTCAATTTGGCTCAGATCGGTCTAGATTTGGATATAGCTGCCATATAGACCGATCCTCCGATTTGGGGTCTTAGGCCCATAAAAGCCACATTTATTATCCGATTTTGCTGAAATTTCGGACAGTGAGTTGTGTTAGGCCATTCGACATCCTCCGTCAATATGGCTCAGATCGGTTCAGATTTGGATATAGCTGTCATATAGACCAACCTCAAATATAGGGTCTTAGGCCCATAAAAGCCACATTTATTAGCCGATTTTGCTATGATTTGAGACAGTGAGTTGTGTTAGGCCCTACAACGTCCTTCGTCAATTTGGTACAGATCGGTTCACATTTGGATATAGCTGCCATATAGACCGATCCTCCGATTTGGGGTTACATGCCCATAAAAGCTACATTTATTATCCGAATTTGCTGAAATTTGGGACAGTGAGTTGCGTTAGACCCTTCGATATTCTCCGTCAATTTGGCTCAGATCGGTTCAGATTTGGATATAGCTGCCATATAGACCGATCCTCCGATTTGGGGTCTTAGGCCCATAAAAAACCACATTTATTATCCGATTTTGCTGAAATTTGGGACAGTGAGTTGTGTTAGGCCCTTCGACATCCTCCGTCAATTTGGCTCAGATCGGTCTAGATTTGGATATAGCTGCCATATAGACCGATCCTCCGATTTAGGGTCTTAGGCCCATAAAAGCCACATTTATTATCCGATTTTGCTGAAATTTTGGACAGTGAGTTGTGTTAGAACCTTCGATATTATCCGTCAATTTGGCTCAGATCGGTTCAGATTTGGATATAGCTGCCATATAGACCGATCCTCCGATTTATGGTCTTAGGCCCATAAAAGCCACATTTATTATCCGATTTGGCTGAAATTTTGGACAGTGAGTTGTGTTAGACCCTTCGATATTCTCCGTCAATTTGGCTCAGATCGGTTCAGATTTGGATATAGCTGCCATATAGACCGATCTTCCGATTTGGGGTCTTAGGCCCATAAAAAACCACATTTATTATCCGATTTTGCTGAAATTTGGGACAGTGAGTTGTGTTAGGCCCTTCGACATCCTCCGTCAATTTGGCTCAGATCGGTTCAGATTTGGATATAGCTGCAATATAGACCGATCCTCCGATTTGGGGTCTTAGGCCCATAAAAGCCACATTTATTAGCCGATTTTGCTATGATTTGAGACAGTGAGTTGTGTTAGGCCCTACGACGTCCTTCGTCAATTTGGCTCAGATCGGTTCACATTTGGATATAGCTGCCATATAGACCGATCCTCCGATTTAGGGTTACATGCCCATAAAAGCTACATTTATTATCCGATTTTGCTGAAATTTGGGACAGTGCGTTGTCTTAGGCCCTCTGACGTCCTCTGTGAATTTGACAGTGAGTTACGTTTAGCCCCTTGACATACTTCTGCATTATCACACTGATCGGTCCAGATTTGGATATAGCTGCCATATAGACCGATCTCTCGGTTTTAGGTTTTGGGGCCATAAAAAGCGCATTTATTGTCCGATGTTGCCGAAATTTGGGACAAAGAGTTAAGTTAAGCTCCTCCACATATTTCTGCTATGGGACATAAGTTATAAGTTTTGCACCGGATTTTGACGAAAGGTGGTTTACGAAAGGTAGTTTACATATATATATATATAGCCGAGGTGGTGGGTATCCAAAGTTCGGCCCGGCCGAACTTAACGCCTTTTTACTTGTTTTTACATTTTCACAGATTTTTATACCCTCCACCACAGGATGGGGGGAATACTAACTTCGTCATTCTGTTTGTAACTTCTCGAAATATTCGTCTGAGACCCCATAAAGTATATGTACTCTGATCGTCGCGACATTTTCTGTCGATCTAGCCATGTCCGTCCGTCTGTTCGTCCGTCCGTTCGTCTGTCCGTCTGTCCGTCCGTCTGTCGAAAGCACACTAACTTCCGAAGGAGTACAGCTAGCCACTTGAAATTTTGCACAAATACTTCTTATTACTGTAGGTCGGTTGGTATTGTAAATGGAACATATCGGTCCATGTTTTGATATAAACCATATAAACCGATCTTGGGTCTTGACTTCTTGAGGCTCTAGAGTGCGCAATTCTTATCCGATTGGTATGAAATTTTGCCCGACGGGTTTTGTAATGATATCCAACAACTGTACCAAGTACGATCCAAAACGGTCCATAACCTGATATAGCTGTCATATAAACCGATCTTGGGTCTTGACTTCTTGAGCCTCTAGAGGGCGCAATTCTTATCCGATTGGAATGAAATTTTGCACGACGTGTTTTGTTACGATATTCAACAACTGTGCCAAGTATGGTTTAAATCGGTCCATAACCTTATATAGCTGTCATATAAACCGATCTTGGGTCTTGACTTCTTGAGCCTCTAGAGGTCGCAATTATTATCCGATTTGCCTAAAATTTTGTACGACGGATTCTCGCATGACCATTAACATACGTGTTTATTATGGTCTGAATCGGTCTATAGCCCGATACAACTCCCATATAAATCGATCTCTCTATTTTACGTCTTGAGCCCCCGAAGGGCGCAATTCTTATTCGAATTGGCTGACATTTTACACAGGTCTCCAACATAAATATAATTTAATTGTGGTCCAAACCGGACCATATTTTAATATCGCTCGAATAGCAGAGCAAATCGTTTCTTATATCCTTTTTTCTGCCTAAGAAGAGATGCCGGGAAAAGAACTCGACAAATGCGATCCATGGTGGAGGGTATATAAGATTCGGCCCGGCCGAACTTAGCACGCTTTTACTTGTTTTAGCTGACATCTCCATCCTCCGAGTTCCGTCGTAGCTGACGTTCCATAGGTCGGGCCCATATATGGAACCTTATGCAGGGCGCTAAATAACTCAATAGTATCCGGTCACTCAGATGGTTTATCATGATCCTAATCAAATCCATCTCTATGGCCTGCAATAGTCCACCCACGTGAGACTGTGTAAGAAGTTCTTAACGTCCAGCGTTGCCAATAGGGCCATGGGTCTGCTACAGGAGTTCAGCGATTGGCCTGCTTACACAACCTCTACTAGATGCTTAAGGGCCCCTATTGTCGAATTCCTGGACGGAAGCCATCTCGAGATTCCTCGTACTTCGTTTGCCTCCCTGAGTCTAGGCTTTACCAAACGCTCCGACAGCTTGCCTTAGCACTTGACGTCGGCGCGTTAACTCTATACTACCTCATGCTGACATCTCCATCCTCCGAGTTCCGTCGTAGCTGACGTTCCATAGGTCGGGTCCATATATGGAACCTTATGCAGGGCGCTAAATAACTCAATAGTATCCGGTCACTCAGATGGTTTATCATGATCCTAATCAAATCCATCTCTATGGCCTGCAATAGTCCACCCACGTGAGACTGTGTAAGAAGTTCTAAACGTCCAGCGTTGCCAATAGGGCCATGGGTCTGCTACAGGAGTTCAGCGATTGGCCTGCTTACACAACCTCTACTAGATGCTTAAGGGCCCCTATTGTCGAATTCCTGGACGGAAGCCATCTCGAGATTCCTCGTACTTCGTTTGCCTCCCTGAGTCTAGGCTTTACCAAACGCTCCGACAGCTTGCCTTAGCACTTGACGTCGGCGCGTTAACTCTATACTACCTCATGCACGACAGCATTTTGGTCAGGCAGCTAGAAACCGAACTCAATAAAATTCATAGCTGCAGTGGCTTTATTTTATTTAGTCTGTATGCCAATTAGTCGTCAATCTGATATTATGTACAGAGCCCTAGTGGTTCTTTTGCCCTGCCCATGCCAAAATACTCTTATGTTTCACTTCTACTCGAACAACATAACCCAAACAACCAAGGCTTAAGTAATTACGCAACTGTAAAGCAAGTGGGCTATTTCCGGCTTTGGGCCTCATTTGGACCCTATGACCCGGCTTCTTAGAGCCGAACATCTGTGAGCCTTCCCAGAACGGCACTTCTTAGCAAATAACACTTCCAAATATTTGAGTTTGTAGGATGTCCAAATCTTTATGTAGGATGTCCAAATCTTCATTTTTCTCTGGGTTTATGTTCATACCCCTAGTCTAGCCCGGTTGATTGGCATCTCCAAGACCCTTTCGACCTTTCTTTATACTGATTCGTATTCCTACCCCATAGAAATATTAAAAGATTCCAAGAAAGCAAGAAGAAAGCCCCCGGTAGCGTGCCTTTATCTTTATGTAGTGGGACAAACATTTTATGCAGTTGGTAAAATATGGCAACTCTCCTCCCTACACTGAAGTCAGCTAACACAGCAATCTCTGCTGCCGCAAAACCATCTATTCAATTCGTTTGAGATAAACGTTTCGGCTAGGAAGCACAAAAAACCACCAAACAGTTTTGGGGCTGCCACCATTTAAAAGAAATGAAAACAAAATAAGAAACACTTTAGTTGCCAAACTTGTCTTTATTGTTTCAGAAATATGATTTTCGGCTGCCAATGAATGCATTGTTTACTCATCATAAATTTCAATGGCTAGCAGCTTCATACAGGTGGACATTTGAAATTGGTTTAAGCCCAGAATCGAGTTCACAACAAAAAAATCGAATGCCGCTTATCGAGTTTCTCCATTGATGTCTGCTGCCCCCGGGGGCCAAATGTCTCTAATGTTCACTTGTTAGTTTCGATAATGGCGGTGTTTTGTTGCGATGCTTTCAAAAGATCCACAAAAATTACTACAAAAAAAAAAAAAAAAAAAAAAAACAATAACAAAAAATTCCTAAATCAAAGGGGAAGTTTTTGATATTGTTTCATAGCACCAGCTAGCTAGCTATACATCTATTCCATCCAACTATCTATACATCACATCCATTTGATTCCATTCCAATCCGCTGCCGTTGTTGTTATGATCATCAGCATGCCATACGATTTCATTGTTTGATAAATTGCTGTCAAATATAAAATAATCATTAGCTGTCAAATGTTTCAAACAAGTTGGAGCTGTTGTTTTGTTTTAAGTTTGTGTCTTAAGTCTTTTGTTTCGCTTTTTGTTCAGTTCTCTTCCTAGCCATCTTCCATTTAAGTTAGTTTTGGTTTTATTTGATTTAATGTTTAGCTTGACTCTACGATAACACCCTCAAAATTACACTTTGGCATAATTAAATGGTAGGTGAACAATTTATAAAAATTCCTTTGCAATAACGTAAGCCGAAGAAGATGATGAAGATGAAGAAAGTTTTCAAGGGGAGCGTTAAGAAATTTGCTGTAATGAAAAAAAAAAAACAACTCAATTGATTTAAATGAAATTTATTGATAGAACATTTATGAAGAAGTTTCTAATGAAGTCAATAGAAGAAAGTTGCAGGCCAGTCGTTCGAATAGAAATATTTAAAACAGGTAATTTCTTTGGAACAGGCAAAAGAGACTGTGACGAGTGTCGCACCAAAATATATGCCGATAATGAGCTCAAGAAGTCAAACCTGCTGATTGGTTTCAACGGAGACTTCATCATGACATCGTCCGATATAGCCCATTTGGCTATATTTTGGAAATTATCCGTGCCAAGTTTCAGCTCAATATCTTAATACTTAAAGAATGTAGTGTTCAATAACCAGTGGAAAGAAGAGAAGCGTATAAAATATATCTAAGATATTATCACCAACCTTCGGTGGTAAGAATAACAAGTAAAAGCGTGCTAAATTTGGCCGAGCGGAATCTTCGGTACCCACCACCATGGATTCTGTTGTTGTTGTTGTTGTTGTTGTAGCAGTTTATTGTGTACTATCTTTCGTCTGCTTGATTCTGTTGAGTGTCAAGACCCAGGAACTCCGCGACTCAGATGGGGTGCGTAGACAGGGATCTGGGTCTGAGTCGAGTGGGTCTGGCCGGGCAGTTAAACAGGTGACGTGTATCGTGCGGTCCCTGGTTACAGTCGGGACATACATCTTGCACGTCGGCATCAATCCTAGCTCTGTGGGAATTGAGGCGGCTGCATCTGCCGGAACGTAATTGAGCCAGAATCACTCTGGTTTGCCGGGGGAGGTCGATTTCTTCGGGTGCAATGGGTGGCGGTCGTACTCCAAGGACTACATTCACCCGGTAGCCAGTTAACGCGTCTGCTACCGTGTCTGCATGAATGTTGTTCAGACCCGCTTGATATGCCGCTTGATCTAGAGGTTCTCTCTTGTAGCGCTGGACCTCACGCTCTAGATCATGTAGATCTACCTTAAGGCTTCTGGGCGGTGGGTATCTATCCACAAGATGATGATTTGGATGATTTCTGCGATAACAGCCCAAAAGGTATTGCTTAGACAGCATGTAGTTATGTCTTCGCACTGGTAGGATCTTTGTCTCCTGGTGGAGGTGGTCCACATGAGAACTAAGGAGGCAGCCCGTCGCAGTTCGGAGGGCGGCATTCTGACAGATCTGAATATTATTCCACTGCGTGTCACAAAGCTGACGTGACCACACTGGCGCTGCATAACTTACCACAGACCAGCCAATTGCTTTGTACGTGGTCAACAAGGTTTCTTTGTCTGCACCCCAAGTGCTGCCAGCGAGTGACTTGAGGACCTTGTTTCTACTTTTGACTTTATTGCAGATTGCTGTGGCATGTGGGGAGAAAGTGTAGGAGCTGTCAAATGTGACGCCAAGTATTTTGGGACACTTGATGGTCGGAATCAATTCTCCATCGACCATCACAGTCAGCTCAGAATTCACCTCACGCGTATTTGTAGTGAACAGTGTGGCTGAAGATTTGGTGGCGGATATCTTCAGATTTCTTGCAGCGAAATATGAGGCAAGCTCGTTGAGGTAGACGTTCAACCTATCGCAGATGTCATCAATGGGTGGGGGGCCTGATGCCAAGATCGTACAGTCGTCCGCATATGATACGATCTCTATGCCGTCTGGAGGAGGTGGGATGGAGGAAAGGTAGAGGTTAAACAGAGCCGGAGATATCACCCCGCCTTGGGGAACTCCCTGTTTCACTCTACGGTGTTTTGACTTCTTATCCCTAAATTCCACAAATGACTGGCGGCCACACAGATAATTCGCGACCCAACGTTTAAGGCCTGGCTGGAGGGACGTGTTGGCGATGTCCTCAAATAATTTGGCATGGCTGACCGTGTCGAATGCCTTCGATAGGTCCAATGCCACGAGGACCGTCCTATCACATGGCCTGGGTTGATTGAAGCCACGGCAAATGTGTGTGGTGATGGCATGCAAAGCTGTTGTTGTGCTGTGCAGTCTCCGAAATCCGTGTTGATGCTCGGCGAATGGAAATTCTCCTACGAGGCTCGGGAGGAGTAATGCCTCAAGCGTCTTAGCCACTGGTGAGAGAAGGGAGATCGGTCTGTACGACTTCCCCAAACTCGGGTCTTTACCAGGCTTCAGTAGCGGGATCACTCTGCCCATTTTCCAGACATCGGAAACTATAAGAGTGTTCAATGACAGGTTAAGGACAGTGGTAAGGTACTCAACTCCAGGTAAATCCAGATTCTTCAGCATCAATGTAGAGATTCCGTCGGGGCCCAACGCCTTGGAAGATTTGGCGCCACGGATGACATTCGTAACTTCGCCCACGGTAAATTGTGATGGCTGTTCATCGGCTCGGAGACCACGAATACGGCGAATGGCTCTCCTCCTTGCCCTGTCTCTCTCGGGATGCACGATAAATTGACGGTTGAACAACCTGGCGCATCTCTTCGGATCAGTCACGGTTAACTCGCCAAAAGTGACTGAGGTCCTGTCGTCCCGTCTACCGGGGTTCGAGAGAGACTTAACAGTGGCCCACAATTTGCCTGCACCGGTGCCTAAGTTACATTGCTCCAAGTGTTCCAGCCACAAATTCCGCTTATGTTCGTTGACTACCCTGTTTATTTCCAGATTCAGCTCGCTGATTCTGGGGTTAGCGGGGTCCATAGCACGAATCCCATCACGCTCGTCTGCGAGTACCACTGCTTGCGCCGGGAAATTGGGTCGCACTTGCGGTATTCGACCGGCTGGTATAAAGCGAGCGGCTGCTGCGTTGATGATGTCTCGGAATTTCCTCTCGGCCACAAGCACATCAGAGGGGGGTGGCAGTTCATTGAAGCGGCGATTGGTATACCCTCTGAAGCCAGTCCAATTGGCCTTCTTATAGTTGATGAACGTTCGGCGCTCAGAGGTTATGAAGTCGGGTGGTCGGTCGATGGTGAGGATTATGGGGAGGTGGTCTGACCCCAAAGAGATGACGGCTTGCCAGGATACGTCACTCAGGAGATCAGGGGATGCGATTGAGATGTCTGGCGAGCTGCTGCACCTCCTCGTAATCCTAGTGGGGGCATCCTCATTCACCGTGCAAAACGTGGAGCTATCTATCTGCTCTGCCAAAGCTATGCCACGCTGGTCGTTGCCTAGGGGAGAATGCCATGACGAGTGATGTGCATTGAAATCCCCCAGAACCAGACGACTATGGCCAGATAGCAACCCATTTATGTCGGGGCTGTAGGCCTGGCCATTAATCGGGACACAGCTGCCAACCGGCGGTATATACACGTTGTATATCACTATCTCGGCAGTACCAGACTTGACTGCTACCCCCATACATTCCATGTATGGGTCACTTGCGTCAAGCGCAGGCGAGATAGGTCTATACTGCACGGAATGGTGTATAACGAAGGCCAATCCCCCACCTCCATTCCTTGAGCGATCCTTACGTAGCACATTGTAGCCGTGACAACTGTGCAAGCTGCAGGTGTTAGTCAGCTTTGTCTCTTGGATCGCTGCGACCGATATGCTCTTCCGACTCATAAAATCCACAATCTCATCAATCTTGCCTCGCAGTCCATTGCAGTTTAACTGCAGGAACGATACATTTCCCGACACTGGCCTGGCAATAGTAGGGCTAGGGTGCTGTCTTTGCATAAATTTCCGTACGGGAGAGGTCGGGGGGGTCACATAGTCCGACGACGAGGACGCCGAAGGCGACGACGGCGACGCTTGTGACCCACTGCTGGCTGTGTTCGCACAGCACCTAGCGACATAGCCAGTATGACTATACTCCCGTAGCGAAGTTAGGCCAGAGCAAGAACGGAAATGTACCCACTCCAAGCACCTGTTACACCTCACCGACACTGACCGATGATGAAGGCGGTTCTGGCAAACGGAACAGAACCAGGGTCCGGGGTTCTTTTCAATCCCGGCACGGACCAAAAGCATACGGAGAAGGCACTCCGGGATGTGCCTCTCCCATGACGTAAAAAGACGAACACGTACACTGAGGCGGCAGCCCTTGCCGATGAAGATTCCATCGGGTCAATCCGGTACGTACAACCGGCTGCCATGGGATTGAAATGGATTCTGTTAAAATATAGGAGCAATATCTGGTTATAGACCGAAATGAACGGTACTTGTTACAGTTGTGGAAAATCAGAACACTAAGTACAAAACTTCAGCCTATTAGGACAGAAATTGCGGCTTCCAGGGGCTTAAGAAGCCAAATCGGGAAATTGGTTTTGTATGGGAGCTATATCAGGTTGTACACCGATTCGGGCTGTATCTGGTACAGTTGTTGGATGTTCCAACAGAACACTACATGCACAAATTGCGGCTTGCAAGGACACAAGAAGTCGAATCGCAAGATTGGTTTATATGGGAGCTATATCAGGTTATGGACCAATTCGGACCTTACCTACCACAGCTGTTGAAAGTCTTAACAGAACACTACATGCAAAATTTTAGCCAAATTGGACAAAAATTGCGGCTTGCAAGGACTCAAGAAGTCGAATCGCAAGATTGGTTTATATGGGAGCTATATCAGGTTATGGACCAATTCGGATCGTACCTAAAGGGTGATTTTTTTGAGGTTAGGATTTTCATGCATTAGTATTTGACAGATCACGTGGGATTTTAGACATGGTGTCAAAGAGAAAGATGCTCAGTATGCTTTGACATTTCATCATGAATAGACTTACTAACGAGCAACGCTTGCAAATCATTGAATTTTATTACCAAAATCAGTGTTCGGTTCGAAATGTGTTCAAATTTTGACAAATTTTGTTCAGCGATGAGGCTCATTTCTGGTTGAATGGCTACGTAAATAAGCAAAATTGCCGCATTTGGAGTGAAGAGCAACCAGAAGCCGTTCAAGAACTGCCCATGCATCCCGAAAAATACACTGTTTGGTGTGGTTTGTACGCTGGTGGAATCATTGGACCGTATTTTTTCAAAGATGCTGTTATGAGGTTATGAACCGACTTGTACTTTATTTGACATAGTTGTTGAAAGTAACAATAAAAAACGTGTTGCGAAATTTCAGCCAAATGGGATAGAAATTGAGCCCTCTAGAAGCTCAAGAAGTCAAGTCCCCAGATCTGTTTATATGACAGCTATATCAGGCTATGGACCGATTTGAACCATACTTAGCACAGTTGTTGGGTATCATAACAAAACACGTCGTGCGAAATTTCATTCCAATCGGATAAGAATTGCGCACTCTAGAGGCTCAAGAAGTCAAGACCCAAGATCGGTTTATATGGCAGCTATATCAGGTTATATACCGATTTGAACCATACGTGGCACAGTTGTTGGATATCATAACAAAACACGTCATGCAAAATTTCGTTCCAATCGGATAAGAATTGCGCACTCTAGAGGCTCAAGAAATCAAGACCCAAGATCGGTTTATATGGCAGCTATATCAAAACATAGACCGATATGGCCCATTTACAATACCAACCGACCTACTCTAATAAGAAGTATTTGTGCAAAATTTCAAGCGGCTAGCTTTACTCCTTCGGAAGTTAGGGTGCTTTCGACAGACAGAAGGACGGACGGACAGACGGGCGGACATGGCCAGAATGACGAAATTAGTATACCCCCCATCTTATGGTGGAGGGTATAAAAATACTTATTAATTGAACAGTTGTATTAAACCAATGACCTTGTTTCCAATTAGATATTTTCCCAGCAAAAAAGACCAAATAGCAGATTTAAAGACGTTGTAGGCAAATATTGTTTCATGATTTATAGGATAATCAGCTTGTAAATAAATTATAAGAAAACAAAGAAAGAATAATCCACGACAGTTATTGAACTGGAAACAAATTCTATAAATTTCTGTAGCCCCAAATAAAACAAAAATCAGATGTGAATAAAAACAACAAACATAGAGTTAAGTTTTAACATCCCTATGGGGCATAATTGGTTTTTTTTTTGATCCCATCATTGATTGAGTGCTTTTGTTTAGTTAAAATTACAGCTACTATAAAATCACAGCTTTTTGGTCTAGATTATCTAAGATGAGAGACCTAATCATTATTGATTGTGGTTCGTTTTTGTCTACGATCTACGATCTTCGATCATTTCAGTGTAGTTTTGTTTTCTGAGGGTTTTTAATGATTAATTGATTGTGAATCTCAAGCAATTACAACAACAAAGAAAAGCATTTTAGTTTTGAACTATAATTGTCTGAAACTAAAACTAACCTAATATTTTAAAAAGCCTTTTGGCCAAGCGAAAAGTATCAAAAACCACACTGGCAAAACATGTGTTCTTCTAAGAAACTAAGTAAAAGTTCATGGGCCACACGGCAGGTTAATAAACTTTTTCTTCAACACAGTTGCCATTTGAAGTGGCGAACTACCAACAAAATAGTATTTTCGTTAATGAATTAAAATCATTTCGGCTTCAAATTAAATGATTTTAAACACCAGAATTAGATTGGAGCAAAGAGCAGGCAATGCTTAAGGCTATGTTAGAGAATCAGAATCAATGGAGTGTTATTGAAACGTGTATGGTTCACCTGCAGTTTTTAAGCTAAAAACAATTAAAAACACAGTTTCAGCGAAATGGGCACCGATTAAGACTATAAATTGGAAGATATGTCTATATGGTAGATATATCTAAATATACTCTGATCTGAAACATATGATGGTCGGATAACAAGAGGCTTCATATATGTCACTAAGTCGAATTCCAGCGAAATCGGGTGATAAATGAAGATTTTATGGGTGTAAGACCCTTAATCGGCAGATCGGTCTATACGGCAGCTATATCTGAATAAAGACCGATGTGATCTATATTTGAGTTGGATATCGGGAGGCTTTAATCAACCCAGTATTTCAAATTTCATCGAAATCGGATATTAATTGCGGCTTTTATGGGCTTAAGACCCTAAATAAGCAGATCGGTCTATATAAAAGCTATTACTAATGGTCCGAACTGAACCATATTTGAGGCTGATATCCAGAGGCTTAAAATAGGTTAGGTTGAAAAGAGGGTGCAGATATTACTCTGCCCCATGCCTCTATGGACATACACCTAAGCCAGTAATCGGCTTGTTGTGCGCTCTAAAAACTATGGGTTGCCCAAAAAGTAATTGCGGATTTTTCGTATAGTCGGCGTTGACAAATTTTTTCACAGCTTGTGACTCTGTAATTGCATTCTTTTTTTCTGTCAGCTATCAGCTGTTACTTTAAGCTTGCTTTAGAAAAAAAGTGTAAAACAAGTAAAAAGGCGTTAAGTTCGGCCGGGCCGAACTTTGGATACCCACCACCTCGGGAATATACGTAAACCACCTTTCATCAAAATCCGGTCAAAATTCATCAAAAACCTGAATTTCGGCGACATTGGATAATAAATGCACCTTTTATGGGCCCAAAACCTTAAAAAGAGAGATCGGTCTATATGACAGCTATATCCAAATCATAACCGATCTGCGCCATATTGCAGGATTATGTCGAGAGGCTTAACGTAACTCACTGTTCCAAATTTCGGCGACATCGGACAATAAATGAGCATTTTATGGGCCCAAAACCTGAAATCGAGAGATCGGTCTATATGGCAGCTATATCCAAAATTGGTTCGATCTGCACCAAATTGATGAGGGATATCAAAGGGCCTAACACAATTTACTGTCCCAAATTTCAGCAAAATCGGATAATAAACGTGGCTTTCATGGGCCTATGACCCTAAATCTGAGGATCGGTCTATATGGCAGCTATATCCAAATCTGAACCGATCTGAGCCAAATTGACGAAGAATGTCGAAGGGCCTAACACAACTCCCTGTCCCAAATTTCAGCAAAATCGGATAATAAATGTGGCTTTTATGGGCCTAAGACCCTAAATCGGAGGATCGGTCTATATGGCAGCTATATCCAAATCTGAACCGATCTGGGCCAAATTGACGAAGGGTGTCGAAGGGCCTAACACAACTCACTGTCCCAAATATCAGCAAAATTTGATAATAAATGTGGCTTTTATGGGCCTAAGACCCTAAATCGGAGGATCGGTCTATATGGCAGCTATATCCAAATCTGGACCGATCTGAACCAAATTGACGAAGGATATTGAGGGGCCTAACACAACTTACTGTCCCGAATTTCATCAAAATCGGATAATGAATGTGCCTTTTATGGGCCTAAGACCCTAAATCGGAGGATCGATCTATATGGCAGCTATATCCAAATCTGAACCGATCTGAACCAAATTTACGAAGGATGTCGAGGGGCCTAACATAACTCACTGTCCCAAATTTCAGCAAAATCGGATAATAAATGTGGCTTTTATGGGCCTAAGACCCTAAATCGGCGGATCGGTCTATATGGGGGCTATATGAAGATATAGTCCGATATTGCCCATCTTCGAACTTAACCTGCTTATGGACGAAAAAAGAACCTGTGCAAAATTTCAGCTCAATATCTCTATTTTTAAAGACTGTAGCGTGATTTCAACAGACAGACGGACAGACGGACGGACATGTCTAGATCGTCTTAGATTTTTACGCTGATCAAGAATATATATACTTTATAGGGTCGGAAATGGATATTTCGATGTGTTGCAAACGGAATGACAAAATGAATATACCCCCATCCTTCGGTGGTGGGTATAAAAAGTATATCTGATTAAAGTTCATTCTAAGTTTTATTAAAAATGCATTCACTTTCTTTTAAAAAATCCGCAATTACTTTTTGGGCAACCCAATATAAAATAACCTCTAACAAATAAAAAGGCCCCGCCGAACTTTGGATACCCAGCACCTCGGGTATATATGTAAGTCCCATTTCGTCATAATCCGGTGAAAATTGCATAACTTTAGCATCCAAATTCGGCGCGGACATTGAGTGGTCTAATATATATGTCACTCTTCAATTTTGTAGAATAAAATATTCGTCTCTTTGGCAGATGTATCCAACTATAAACCGATCTGAACCATACTAAGGACGGATATCGTGAGGCTCAGAAAATCTCACAGTTTTAAATTACAGCGAAATCTGGTAATAAATAAAGCTTTTATGGGCTTCAGTCCCCTTATCGGAAGATCGGTCTATATGGCAGCTATATCTAAATATAGTCCGATCTGAACCATATTTAGGTCGGATATTGGGAGGTCTTAACCTACTCACTGTTTCAAATTACAGCGAAATCTGGTAATAAATAAAGCTTTTATAGACTTCAGACTCCTTTTAGGGAGATCGGTCTATATGGCTGCTTTATCTAAATATAATCCGATCTGAACCATATTTAGGTCGGGTATCGGGAGGCTAAAAATCACTCACTGTTTCAAATTTTAGCGAAATCGGTTAAAAAACAAAGCTTTTATAGACTTCAGACTCTTTATCGGGAGATCGGTCTATATGACAGCTATATCTAAATATGGACCGATCTAATCCATATTTAGAGGAAATAACCCACTGTTTTAAATTTCAGCGAAATCGGGTAATAAATAACGCTTTTATGGGCTTCAGTCCCCTTATCGGCAGATCGGTCAATATGGCTGCTATATCTAAATATAGTCCGATCTGAACCATATTTAGGTGGGGTATCAGGAGGCTAAAAATCACTCACTGTTTAAAATTTTAGCGAAATCGGAATCAGACCCTTTATCGAGAGATCGGTCTATATGGCAGCTATACCTATATATAGTCCGATCTAATCCATGTTTAGGTCAGATATCGGGAAGCCTTAAACTACTCACTGTTTCAAATTTCAGCAAAATTGGATGGAAAATAAAAAGTCGGGAGGCTTAAAATAACCCACTGTTGCAAATTTCAAAAAAATCGGGTAATAAGCAAAGCTTTTATGGTCTTCAGAACCTTTACCAGGAGATCGGTTTATATGGTAGCTATATCTAAATATAGCCCGATCTGAACCATATTTGGGTCAGTTGTCGGGAAGCCTTAATCTACTCACTGTTTCAAATTTCAGCAAAATCGGATGAAAAATGAGCATTTTTATGAGCATTAGACCCTTTATCGGAAAATCGGTCTATATGGCAGCTATATCCAAATATGGTCCGATTTGGCCCGTTCAAGAACTTAACCAGCGTGCATCAAAAAGGCGTATCTGTGCCAAATTTCAGCTCAATATTTGAATTTTTGAAGGCTGTTGAGTGATTACAACAGACGGACGGATAGACACACGGACATTGTTAAATTGTATTATAACATCGTCGCGTAGCAGACGGGTTCATATCCCTCCTCAGTCAGTATCCGTAATAGGTCATTTATGGAGGTCACCCATAGGAATGGCGATAAAATGCTCCCCTGTGGCGTGCCCTGTGCCACTTTCTCCCATTGGACACACAATTTATCCATCTGTTCCTTAGCATATGGTTTATCCAGGGTCTAAGGATCGGGTCCACCTGGTACTGGTCTTAGGATTGGATTAGTGTGTCAGTCCGCACATTGTTTAAAGCCCGCTCGATGTCAATCATACCGCCAGTGTGTACGTTTTGGCATCGAAGGATTCTTCTACTTTATGCACAACCTCATGCAGTCTCCACCGACCTTCCCTTGACATAGGCATGCTGTTTGTATTTGAACAGTTCGCTGGATGTCCTACTCTTCAGTATGGTGTCCACAATACGTTCTATAGTTTTGAGTAGAAAGGACGTAAGGCTTATGGGTCTGTAGGCTTTTGGAGTATATGCAAGTCCTTGGCACGCTGTGAAAAAATTGGCCAGATGAGGCGCCTGATAGTCTACCTCTTTCTGTGGTAGCGCCTCAAATATTCCATCAGGTCCGGGTGACTTAAATGGTTTGAAGCACCTCAAGGATTCCTTCACCATAAATTCCATAATTATAAAGCTTCGATCAACGTCATTATTCCAAGATTCCGGTGTCTCCGTGAGTCCCTTCCTATCCAGTGAAAAATGGGTTTTCATCGAAAGCCTCAACATGTCCTTCGTTGTCTCTGCTCTCGCTCTCACTTCCATGTCGTCTACTTAAGATTCAGTTTGGACATGGGTTTTTGAGAGAAACTTTTTTATCTTGGCGGCGTCATTAACGCTATCGACCTGTTCGCTGAAAAGCTTCCTTATAAATATATACTAACTGAACCCAGCCGGCTCCGCTGCGCCTTCTTTTATTTTATATGGAACAAAATTATTCTTTGAATATTAATCGTGAAATACTCCCAAATATCATTTATTTGAACCCCACGGTCTAAAAATTGGATATCAAATTCGTTTTCTAATCTCAAATACCTTTCATTTAAGAGGTATGGGCCCTAGAAACTATTTATAGCGAGCTCCACTCTTTTTAAGACCCAAATTGTCATGGTGAGAAAATACATCCTATTTGGGGGTGGTTATGGTGGTGGAACGTCCCCTAGACTGTTGGTCCCGAATGTTGATGTCAGATTCATGGTCTACTCTCAAATACCCTTCATTTGAGCTTCAGTTTTCCATTGTCGGCAAACATGTCCGGTTTGGGAAGTGTTTTGGGAGAATGACGCAAACTTTCGAAGGAGTAAAGCTAGCCGCTTGCAATTTTGCACATATACTTTTTATTAGTGTAGGTCGGTTGGTATTGTAAATGGGCCAAATCGGTCCACGTTTTGATATAGCTGTCATATAAACCGATCTTGGATCTTGACTTCTTGAGCCTCTAGAGAAGGCGCAATTCTCGTCCGATTTTATTGAAATTTTGCACGTAGTGTTTTGGTATCACTTCCAACAACTACGCTTAGTATGGTTTACATCGGTCCACGTTTTGATATAGCTGTCATATAAACCGATCTTGGATCTTGACTTCTTGAGCCAATAGAGCGCGCAATTCTCATCCGATTTGACTGAAATTTTGCTTGAGGTGTTTTGTTATGACTTTGAATAACTGTCCCAAGTGTGGCGTAAATCGGTATAGAACTTGATATAGCTGCCATACATACCGATCTGGGATCTTGACTTCTTAAACCTCTAGAGGGCGCAATTATCATCCGATTTGGCTGAAATTTTGTACAACGGCTTCTCATAGCCTTCAACATACGTGTCTAATATAGTCTGAATCGATCAATAGCTTGATACAGCTCCCATATAAACCTATCTCCCGATTTTGCTCCTTGAGCCCCTAGAAGGCGCAATTTTTATCCGAATGAACTGAAATATTACACAATGGCTTCTACAATGTTCAGCATTCATTTATGATCCGAATCAGACTATAACTTGATATAGATCCTATAACATGACACTTCTTATTCAATATTCTATGTTTGTCTAAAAAGAGATACAGCGCAAAGAACTCGACAAATGCGATCAATGGTGGAGGGCATATAAGATTCGGCCCGGCTGAACTTAGCACGCCCTTACTTGTTTTACCTCTAATAGATCTGGCGAAATCAATGATTCCATATATTGTAAATATTGTGGTGCCTGCGTGTAGATCAGTTTATGCAGAAAAGTAAGCGACCTCAGGTACAACAAGTGCTGTAAGGAGACGCCATACAGGGACAAAGAGTATTCAGAGATGGAGTCGCGCCGTCTCAAGCCAAATACATAACGAGTAACGCTATTAAAACAGGTGTTCAGCTTACGTCTACTTACCGAGTCGCAATTAGCAAACAAGATAAGTCTTTGCCAAGAGAGACCTAACCCGCAGCGGAGTAACCGACTGAGTGGCCCAGAGAACACGCAATATTGAATATCCCTGACAAACGACAGAGTCGATATGATTACTCCAAGTCAGAGTGCTATTAATAAACACGCCCAAGTTCTTTGCATTAGTAACGATTGCCAATCTAGCGTTGTTAATGAATATACCGACATCACATGAAAAACGAGATAGCCTGTTTCTGATAACCACACACTTGGACCTCTAGAGGCACAAGAAGTCAAGACCCAAGATCGGTTTATATAACAGCTATATAAGGTTATAGACCGATTTCAACCATACTTGGCACAGTTGTTGGATATCGTAACAAAACACGTCGTGCAAAATTTCATTTCAATCGGATAAGAATTGCGCACTCTAGAGGCTCAAGAAGTCAAGACCCAAGATCGGTTTATATGGCAGCTATATCAAAACATGGACCGATATGGCCCATTTACAATACCAACCGACCTACACTAATAAGAAGTATTTGTGCAAAATTTCAAGCGGCTAGCTATACTCCTTCGGAAGTTAGCGTGCTTTCGACAGACAGACGGACGGACGGACGGACATGGCTAGATCGACATAAAATTTAACGACGATCAAGAATATATATACTTTATAGGGTCTCAGACAATTATTTCGAGTAGTTACAATCAGAATGACGAAATTAGTATACCCCCCATCTTATGGTGGAGGGTATAAAAATCAAGTCATGGTTCGAAAAACATGAGGCTGTACCTAGGTCGTATAGGAGGACTTTAGAAGTGTCACCAACAAAGCACAAATAGAGAAGCGTGCTGGAGGTTGTGGAAAAATGCGTGGGAATTGTTGAAGTCCCCAGCAACCACATTGTCTGAGTAAGCAAGAGAGAGAGGTTCAAGAACAGAAAAAAAAATCTCGCGTATCCGTACGGTTGTTCGGTCTATAAACGCACCCCACTAGGAGCTTGTTATCGGCAGCAGACACATCAACAACAAGTAAAAAGGCGTTAAGTTCGGCCGGGCCGAACTTTGGATACCCACCACCTCGGGTAGATATGTAAACCATCTTTCATCAAAATTCGGTGAAAATTTCATACCTTATACTCACATACCTCATACCGATCTGAACTATATATGACACGGATGTCGAAAAGCCGAACATAAGTCACTGTGCCAAATTTCAGTGAAATCGGATTATAAATGCGCCTTTTATGGGGCCACGACTTTAAACCGAGATATCGGTCTACATGGCAGCTATATCCAAATCTGGACCGATTAAGGCCAAGTTGCATAAACATGTCGAAAAGCCTAACACAATGCACTGTCCCAAATTTCGGCGAAATCGGACAATAAATGCGTCTTTTATGGCCCCAAAACCTAAAAAATAGATATCGGTCTATTTGGCAGCTATATCCAAATCTGGACCGATCTGTGCGATATTGCAGAAGTATGTCAAGGGGCTTAACTTAACTCACTGTTCCAAATTTCGGCGACATCGGACAATAAATGAGCATTTTATGTTCCCAAAACAATAAATCAAGAAATCGGTCTATATGGCAGCTATATCCAAATCTGAACCGATCTGGACCAAATTGAAGAAATATGTCAAATGGCTTAACACAACGCACTGTCCCAAATTTCAGCAAAATCGGATAATGAATGTGGCTTTTATGGGCCTTACACCATAAATCGGAGGATCGATCTATATGGCAGCTATATCCAAATCTGGACCGATCTGACCCAAATTAACGAAGGATGTCGATGGCCCTTACATAATTCACTGTCCCAAATTTTAGCGAAATCGGATAATAAATGTGGCTTTTGTGGGCCTAAGACCCTTAACCGGAGGATCGGTCTATATGGCAGCTATATCCAAATCTGAACCGATCTGGGCCAAATTGACAAAGGATGTCGAAGGGCCTAACACAACTCACTGTCCCAAATTTCAGCGAAACCGGATAATAAATGTGGCTTTTATGGGCCTTAGACCCTAAATCGGAAGATCGGTCTATATGGCAGCTATATTCAAATCTGGACCGATCTGAGCCAAATTTACGAAGGATGTCAAATGGCCTAACACAACTCACTGCCCCAAATTTCAACAAAAGGAGATATTAAATGTGGCTTTTATGGGCCTAAGACCCTAAATCGGAGGATCGGTCTATATGGCAGCTATATCTAAATCTGTACCGATCTGGTCCAAATTAACGAAGGAAGTTGCAGGGCCTAACACAAATCCCTGTCCCGAATTTCGGCAAAATCCGATTATAAATGTTGGTTTTATGGGCCTTATACCCTAAATCTGAGGATCGGTCTATATGGCAGCTATATCAAAATCTGAACCGATCTGGGCGAAATTGACGGAGGATGTCGAACGGCCTAACACAACTCACTTTCCTTAATTTCAGCAAAATTGGATAATAAATGTGGCTTTTATGGGCCTAAGACCCTAAATCGGCGGATCGGTCTATATGGGGGCTATATCAAGATATAGTCCGATATAGCCCATCTTCGAGCTTGCTTATGGACAAAAAAAGACTCTGTGCAAAGTTTCAGTTCAATATCTTCATTTTTAAAGACTGTAGCGTGATTTCAACAGACAGACGAACAGACGGTCGGACATGTCTAGATCGTCTTAGATTTTTACGCTGATCAAGAATATATATACTTTATAGGGTCGGAAATGGATATTTCGATGTGTTGCAAACGGAATGACAAAATGAATATACCCCCATCCGTCGGTGGTGGGTATAAAAAAATTAAGTCATGGTTCGAAAATCAAGTCGTGGTACCTGGGTCGTATAGGAGGACTTTAGAAGTGTCACCAACAAAGAATAGATTGAGAAGCGTGCTGGAGGTTGCGGATAAATGCGTGGGAATTGTTGAATTGAAGGAAGACATTTCAAACGTCAAGGCCGTGTCCTGTAAAACCTAAGAGTTGAAGTCCCCAGCAACCACATTGTCTGAGTAAGCAAGAGAGAGAGGTTCAAGGACAGAAATATGCTCAATTTGGCCACCTGGGTTAGACTTTATACATAACTGAGTATTTAGGTAGTTTCTCACATACAGAGCGGTGCCGCTCTCACGACGTGATCTATCAGCTCTGTGCACATTCAATATCCTTTGAAAATATATATCAGATTCGTGTTCTACTCTAAAATACCTCCTTTTATACCCTCCACCATAAGATGGGGGTATACTAATTTCGTCATTCTGATTGTAACTACTCGAAATATTCGTCTGAGACCCCATAAAGTATATATATTCTTGATCGTCGTGACATTCTATGTCGATCTAGCCATGTCCGTCCGTCTGTCCGTCCGTCCGTCTGTCGAAAGCACACTAACTTCCGAAGGAGTAAAGCTAGCCGCTTGAAATTTTGCACAAATATATCTTATTAGTGTAGGTCGGTTGGTATTGTAAATGGGCCATATCGGTCCATGTTTTGATATAGCTGCCATATAAACCGATCTTGTGTCTTGACTTCTTGAGCCTCTAGAGTGCGCAATTCTTATCCGTTTAGGATGAAATTTTGCACGATGTGTTTTGTTATGATATCCAACAACTGTGCCAAGTATGGTTAAAATCGGTCTATAACCTGATATAGCTGCCATATAAACCGATCTGGGGTCTTGACTTCTTGAGCCTCTAGGGTGCGCAATTCTTATCCGATTGGAATGAAATTTTGCACGACGTGTTTTGTTATGATATGCAACAACTGTGCCTAGTGTGGTTCAAATTGGTCCATAACTTTATATAGCTCTCATATAAACCGATCTGGGGACTTGACTTCTTGAGCTTCTAAAGGGCGCAATTCCTATCCGATTTGGCTGAAATTTCGCAAGACGTTTTTTACTGTTACTTTCAACAACTATGTCAAATAAAGTACAAGTCGGTTCATAACCTGATTTAGCTGCCATATAAACTGATCTGGGATCTTGACTTCTTGAGCCTCTAGAGGTCGCAATTATTATCCGATTTGCCTGAAATTTTGTACGACGGATTCTCTCATGACCATCAACATACGTGTTTTTAATGGTCTGAATCGGTCTATAGCCCGATATAGCTCCCATATAAATCGATCTCTCTATTTTACTTCTTGAGCCCACAATAGGCGCAAATATTATTCGAATTGGCTGACATTTTACACAGATCTCCAACATAAATATAATTTAATTGTGGTCCAAACCGGACCGTATCTTAATATCGCTCTAATAGCAGAGCAAATCTTTTGTTATATCCTTTTTTTTTGCCTAAGAAGAGATGCCGGGAAAAGAACTCGACAAATGCGATCCATGGTGGAGGGTATATAAGATTCGGCCCGGCCGAACTTAGCACGTTTTTACTTGTTTGAGTCTCATATTGCAATATCAGCAAATACTTCCTATTTGTTTGATGTTATGGGGGAGGGTTGGCTCCATGGACACTTTACCCGAACATTGATGTCAGATTCGTGCATTACTTCCAAAGACCTTTCATTTGAGTCCCATATTGCTATGGTCGTAAGTTTGTCTTCTTTGGGTTATGTTCTCGGGGATGGGAGGCCCCCCAAACACTTGGTCCCACATTAGGATATCAGATTCGTATTCTACTCTCAAATAACTTTAATTTAAGCCCCATATTGTCATGGTCAGTAAATAACTCCTGTTTGGGGTGTTTTGGGGAAAGAGTGGACCCCCAGAAACTTTGTCTCAAATTTGGATATCAAACCCGCAAATACCTTTCATTTGAGTCCCATATAATATGTCCGATTTAGGGGTGTTTTGGGGTGGTCCCCCATACAGTTGCTCCGACAATTGGATATCAGATACGTTTTCTTTTCCTAACTACCTTTCAGTTGAGTCCCATATTGTTGTGATTGATGTATATATATATATATGTTTGGTAGGTTTTGGGGTGGGGCGCTCCCCTAGGTACCCCATTTTAGTACCAAATTTTTGTTTGTAGGTTAATATAAGAGAACACACAAAATTTCGCTTAAGTCGAACCATCCATCTCCAAGATCTGGTGTTTCGGAAAATTAGGGTAAGGGGGAAGGTCCGCTCCCCCTTCAAATATCAATAATTGTAGTACCCTTTTTTCAACACGGGATAATTATACTGTCATATAGACCGAACTCCCGATGAAGTGTCTAAAGCCCATAAAAGCTTTATTTATTACCCGTTTTCGCTGAAATTGTAAACAGTGAGTTGTAGCCTCCCGCAATCTGATTTAAATATATTTTAGATCGGGCTATATTTAGATATAGATGTTATATATAGCGATATGCCTATTAAGGATCCGACGCCCATAACAGCTTTAACCTGATTTCACTGAAATGTGAATCAGTGAGTTGATTTAAGCCTCCCGCCATCGGACCCAATTTGGAAATTTTATATTTAAATATTGGGTTGCCCAAAAAGTAATTACGGATTTTTTTCAAAGAAAGTTAATGCATTTTTAATAAAACTTAGAATGAAATTTAATCAAATATACTTTTTTTACACTTTTTTTCTAAAGCAAGCTAAAAGTAACAGCTGATAACTGACAGAAGAAAGAATGCAATTACAGAGTCACAAGCTGTGAAAAAATTTGTCAACGCCGACCATATGAAAAATCCGCAATTACTTTTTGGGCAACCCAATAATTGTTTTTGATATGATGTATATTGAAAATGTTTAAAATAAGATAATTAGTCAGACTAACTTCCCCCTTCTTCTACGCCCATTAAGAATTAATAGCATCTCTCCCTGAAGGATTGGTGTTCAAAAGTTATTCAATCGTAGTAATAAGGCTTAAACACTTAATAAATCAACGATTTAATGGCAGTCATGATTTGGACATAAGTCTGTATACTTTCGAGCAAAAACTAGTGGAAATCATTGATATTTATAAAATCATAACATTGCTATGATGACTTTGGTCATCACAGAAAAATATAAACAAAGTCTTGGAGCATAATAACAATAAACAAGTTATTTTCTTAATTGATTGTTCATCATCACCCCTAAACGGCAAAATGCAATGATTGCGATATTGGTGGCAATTTTCCCCAGTGATGCAGTAGACTTCAATGGGGGATTCCGAGAAAGCAATGGCAGCCCAAACCGGCATAGACTATGAGGCATCAATTTGCTTAGTCCTTTTGTAAACGGTTATTTGTGATGATAACCAAAACTCGGGTTGATCATTTTAGAATGAGCGTTTTTACATTGATGCCTATTTGACCTACAGTAGGATATACAACATTTTCAATGAACAAATCTTATTGTCTTCATGCGGCGATCTGTACATCTCAGTACATTTTAGCACTTTCCGAGAAACTCGAATAACTTCAGATGTTATGTCTTATAAATAGTTTGTTGTACACTGAGGCGACAGCCTTTGTAGATGAAGGAACCCATCGGGTCAATCCGGTATGTACAACCGGCTGCCATGGGATTGAAGTATTTAGAAGTGATCCTGGACAGGAAACTGAATTGGAAGTATCACATTCAGGAGCGTACCGAAAAAGTATCGTCTGTCTCTACAGGAGCGAGACTAGATCAATATTTACTTACGCCTCAGTAGTTTGGTGAAATGCGGTGGAGAAAAAGTGCAACGTAAGGATAATACAACAGGTTCAGAGAACTTGATGTCTTGACATAGGCGGAGCGTGAGGACCGCTCCCATTAGGGCACTGGAGACTATACTAGATATCCGACTCAATGACATGCAGATAAAGTGTGAGACAGCCACTGCGGCTATGAGACTTAAGGTGATGGCATCGAGGCCACAATAGTTAATCTGAAAGGAATGGAAGGGGTTTCCGATCGGACACATGAGACGACACTTGAGGTCAAGTGCAAGGAACTGCTGTCAGCGGCACAGTCGTGCAATGGCGGAACTCTGGTATTGCCATCTGAAAGCTCATGCTATACGAATGGATCAAAGTTAGATGACAGATTGGCCTGGAGGTTTACACTGAGATCAAAAAGGGACTGCGATCTGTTTCCGACATCCTGACCATAATACGGTAGTGATGGCGGAGATCCGAGTGATCACAGAATGCAAGAGTTGGCATGATGAGAACGCGAGGTCGGGGAGTGTGAACATCTTTAGGGATAGGAAACAAGGACGGTAAACTAACGAACAGTCTTGGAGTGTAAAGAGATTAACTGAGAATATTATGCCATCCTTATTGTTTGGGTGTCGGGGCATTGAGCAGTAAATAAAGGGTGATTTTTTTGAGGTTAGGATTTTCATGCATTAGTATTTGACAGATCACGTGGGATTTCAGACATGGTGTCAAAGAGAAAGATGCTCAGTATGCTTTGACATTTCATCATGAATAGACTTACTAACGAGCAACGCTTGCAAATCATTGAATTTTATTACCAAAATCAGTGTTCGGTTCGAAATGTGTTCAAATTTTGACAAATTTTGTTCAGCGATGAGGCTCATTTCTGGTTGAATGGCTACGTAAATAAGCAAAATTGCCGCATTTGGAGTGAAGAGCAACCAGAAGCCGTTCAAGAACTGCCCATGCATCCCGAAAAATGCACTGTTTGGTGTGGTTTGTACGCTGGTGGAATCATTGGACCGTATTTTTTCAAAGATGCTGTTGGACGCAACGTTACGGTGAATGAACACATTTCGAACCGAACACTGATTTTGGTAATAAAATTCAATGATTTGCAAGCGTTGCTCGTTAGTAAGTCTATTCATGATGAAATGTCAAAGCATACTGAGCATCTTTCTCTTTGACACCATGTCTGAAATCCCACGTGATCTGTCAAATACTAATGCATGAAAATCCTAACCTCAAAAAAATCACCCCTTATAATAAACTTTCGGGTGGACGCAGTCTGAGTTAAAGGCGTTGTTTACCAGCGAAACGTTCGATAGTATGGCGATAATGCTATTGAGAGTTCCGGCAGACACGATATAACAGTGAGCACCACACGGCCTGGAACTTTGAGCTCCGAATTGTGTGGTGTTATTTGTTATCACGGTAAGCTTAAGTTAAAGGTACCCGGAGGGTCCACATGTTGTGGATGCTAAAAAGCTTTGTTTTTATGCAGATTAGCTGTCACACAGTCCGCGATTTCAAGAGGAAGCTCTAAGTGAGGGGTCAGTTGGCACTGACTCTCATTCAAATACTGAGAGCTATTGATACTCAAAATGACAAGGCTTATTATTGGCGCCAACATCAGCGTCTGTTTCCAGGTTAGGGGCGGCTGGGGACGAGTGTCCAATAGTGGGATCCCACACAACCCATGCGCTTTGGGCGCTGAACCAGAAACACCATAAACAAAACATGTAAAAGCGCGCTAAGTTCAGCCGGGCCGAATCTTTCGAACCCATCACCATGGATTCTGCTAAAAATTTATGCAAACTAAATTTAGTTGAAGGGCATAGATTTACTCTACATACAAAACTTCTGTCAAACCAGTAAAATTAAAGCTTCGAGAGGCCGTTTTACATGGGGGCTGCATCAGGTTATAGACTGATGTGGACCGCATTTGGCATAGTTGTTGAAAATCATAACAGAACACCGCCTGCAAAATTTCAACCAAATGGGACATGTGGCTTGTAGAGGCTCAAGAATTAATCTAAGCCGATATGGTCCATTTGCAATTCCCAACGACCTACATCAATATTAAGAATCTGTGCAAAATTTCGAATGGCTAGCTTTACACGTTCGAACGCTATCGCGATTTCGACAGACGGACGGACGGACATGGCTAGATCGGCTCTGAATGTCCAGACGATCAAGAATATATATAATTTATGGGGTCTTAGATCAATATTTTGAGGTGTTACAAACGGAATGACACGATTAGTATACCACCCCATTCTATGGTGGTGGGCATACAAATTCACAAAGCCATTCTGGCTGTGGCCAGATCAAGGAGTAAGGAGCCAAATTGATGGCGTTGTGATAGATGCAAGATATTCATGCAGCATCAAAGTTGAAGGTGCGATCCCCAGAGCGAATATAGATTCGTATCATTACCCCTCTGCAGCAAAGGTTCGTTTGAGTAAAAGTACAATCTGACACTACATGGAAGCTGGTCATTGAAAAGTTACAAACAGAACAGATGGCAACGGCATACTCCACTTGTATGTCACTTGTCCCGATAATATAATGACTCAGTGTCAGTGTCCATTGGCCACTCCATGGAGAATGCCGCGAAATCCGTGATTGGATACCAGAAGCCTCCAAGAAACCCATGGTTCGAACAAGAGTTTTGCCTGATGAGAGAGAATTATCTGGAGAAAAGAAGAGACGAACAAGTAAAAGCGTGCTAAGTTCGGCCGGGCCGAATCTTATATACCCTCCACCATGGATCGCATTTGTCGAGTTGTTTTCCCGGCATCTCTTTTTAGGCTAAAGAGGATATAAAAAAAGAGTTGCTCTGCTATTAAAACGATATCAAGATATGGTCCGGTTCGGACCACAATTAAATTATATGTTGGAGACCTGTGTAAAATTTCAGCCAATTCGTATAAGAATTGCGCCCATTGGGGCTCACGAAGTAAAATAGAGAGAACGATTTATATGGGATCTGTATCGGGTTATAGACCGATTCAGAACAAAATAAACACGTTTGCTGATGGTCATGAGAGGATCCGTCGTACAAAATTTCAGGCACATCGGATAATAAGTGCGACCTCTAGGGGTCAAGAAATCAAGATCCCAGATCGGTTTATATGGCAGCTATATCAGATTATGAACCGATTTGAACCTTATTTGACACAGTTGTTGAAAGTAAAAATAAAATACGTCATGCAAAATTTTAGCCAAATCGGATAGGAATTGCGACCTCTAGAAGCTCAAGAAGTCAAATCCCCAGACCTGTTTATATGACAGCTATATCAAGTTATGGATCGATTTCAACCATACTTGGCACAGTTGTTGGATATAACAACAAAACACGTCGTGCAAAATTTCATTACAATCGGATAGGAATTGCGCACTCCAGAAGCTCAAGAAGTCAAATCCCCAGATCTTTTTATATGACAGCTATATCAGGTTATAGACCGATTTCAACCATACTTGGCACAGTTGTTGGATATCATGACGAAATACTTCGTGCAAAAACCCATTCAAATCGGATAAGAATTGTGCCCTCTAGAGGCTCAAGAAGTCAAGACCCAGCTATATCAGGTTATGAACCGATTTAAATCATACTTGGCACAGTTGTTAGGTATTATAACAAAACACGTCGTGCGAAATTCCATTCCAATGGGATTAGAATTGTGCCCTCTAGAGGCTCAAGAAGTCAAGACCCAAGATCGGTTTATATGGCAGCTATATCAGGTTATGAACCGATTTGAACCATACTTGGCACAGTTGTTGGATATCATAACAAAATACGTCGTGAAAAATTTCATTCCAACCGGATAAGAATTGCACACTCTAGAGGCTCAAGAAGTCAAGACCCAAGATCGGTTTATATGGCAGCTATATCAGGTTATGGACCGATTTGAACCAAACTTTGCACAGTTGTTGGATATCTAACAACACACGTCGTGCAAAATTTCATTCTGATCAGATAAAAATTGCGCATGCTAGAGGCTCAAGAAGTCAAGACCCAAGATCGGTTTATATGACAGCTATATCAGGTTATGGACCGATTTGAACCATACTTGGCACAGTTGTTGGATATCATAGGAAAACACGTCGTGCAAAATTTCATTCCAATCGGATAAGAATTGCGCACTCTAGAGGCTCAAGAAATCTAGGCCCAAGATCGGTTTATATGGCAGCTATATCAAAACATGGACCGATATGGCCCATTTACAATACCAACCGACCTACACTAATAAGAAGTATTTGTGCAAAATTTCAAGCGGCTAGCTTTACTCCTTCGGAAGTTAGCGTGCTTTCGACAGACAGACGGACGGACGGACGGACAGACGGACGGACATGGCTAAATCGACATAAAATGTCGGACGGACGGACGGACAGACGGACGGACATGGCTAAATCGACATAAAATGTCGCGACGATCAAGAATATATATACTTGATGGGGTCTCAGACGAATATTTCGAGTAGTTACAAACAGAATGACGAAATTAGTATACCCTTATGGTGGAGGGTATAAAAACGTCTATTCCGCAGAAAGAAAAAGCAAATGGAAAAACTTGGGTGTGATCGAATTGAGATTTACAGGAGTCAGAATGAAGTCTGGAAGTTTTACCAACGAATTAAACATCAAACCGATGGATTTGGTGCAAACACATCCTCCTGCAGAGACAAAGAAGGAAATCTGGTAACTGCCATCAGATAGCGTGCTGATGATATCGAAAAAACATTTTTCCAGCTGCTAGTGTATAACGATGGCGGCGAAGAGGATTCCGTAGAACCAATACCTGTTGATGGTACAGAATGTTTACCTGCTTGTCAGAATGAGGTGCAAGTAGCAATAACCCGACTAAAGAACAACAAGGCAGCAGGAGCCGACAGGTTACCCGCTGAGCTATTTAAGTCCGGAGTCGACATGCTGATAAGGCGTATGCATGTGTTTTTCTGTGCGATCTGGCCAGAAGAACGCTTATCCCCATGATTGGAAGATCAGCATACTTTGTCCCGTACTAAAATCGATGGGATGATTGGGCCCTATCCAAGCGGTTTAAGACTTGGTAAATCCACCGTAGACCACATATTCACGCTAAGCCAAATCCTGGAAAACACCCGAGAAGGTCAGGTAACCTCTTATCATCTCTTTGTTGTCTACAAAGCCGCCTTCGACAGCCCTATGTGTGCAAAGATATTTCAAGTCATATCTGTGTTTGGTATCCCTGCAAAATTAATAAGGATGACATCTCTCCCAAATATTTTATACCAAACGAGGTTTCAGACAAGGAGACAGCTTATGGTGCGATCTCTTTAATATTCTGCTGGAGAAGTTAATATGAGATGCAGATGTGAATGGATATGGCACACTACTCATCGATATCATGGGTCGTTCACCGGAAAGCATCGAAAGTGAATCCGTGAAAATTGGTCTGGCAGTAAATAATTGGTCTGGCAGTATCCCAAGCAGTAGAAGAAAAGGGAGAAAGTTGTTAATCACAACTTTAAGATAGCCAGAAACTTAACTTACCTTGGCACCGCCGTAACCGAAACGAATGACACCAGTTTTGAAACAAACCGACGAATAATACAAAACGCTCATACTATCCGTGTTGTTATATGGTTCCGAGGCATGGGTTTTTGTGAAAGCAGACGAGGCAGTGCTTGGAGTGTTTGAGAGAAAGATTCTTCGTCAAATATATGGACCAGTTTGCGTTAATGGAGAATATAGCCGTCGTATGAACCACGAGCTGTAGGTGTTGTATGCCGACGATAGCTTAGTTACACGTATCGAAATACAACGGCTGCGTTAGCTAGGTCAAGTTGTCAGAATGAATGAAGGAGCACAAAGCGGGACGAGTCCGATGAGTGAAACGCATCTCGACACTTGGTGTCAGAGATTTTAGAAGGAGCGCAGAACATTGAGGCGGATGGAATGCTATATTTGGCTAATGGGATAAATGTTATGTCATAGCCAATTAAAGCGAAGTCCTTTTGTATAAATTTTCATATAGCCGTCTATCTTTTGTTCATTCAGTTATCTGTCCGTCTATTGGTAATTTTACCCCACACCACCACTGTGATACAGGGTATAATAGCTAAGTGCATTTGTTTGTAACAACCAGAAGAAAGAGAGATAGACCCATTGTCAAGAATACCGATCGACTCAAAATCATTTTCAGATTCGATTTAGTTATGTCCGTCTATCCGTACGGCTATCCATGTTAATTGGTGTACAAACTACAGGTCGCAATATTCGTCCGATCGTCTTCAAAATTGGTACTTTCATCTTTTATGGCCGAGACACGAAGCCCATTGAAATTCAAAAAAACTGTTTCGGATTTGGATATTGTTCCCATATATTCGTTCGTCCGATTTGGACTAATACTGTAATTTGACAAGTAGGATTTTCTTACGACTCTCAGTATTACAGGTGAATTTGATAGTAATCGGTTCAGATTTAGATCTAGCTGCCATATATGTATATCGCCCGATTTTCACTTCTAGAGCCACTGCAAGAGAATTTATGACCAATCTTGCCAACATTTTGCACAACGCTTTCCACGACGACTACCACCATATGTACGACGTTTGGTCGAAATCGGGTTAGATTTAGATATAGCTCCCATAGATTTTGGATAATTTGCCATAAAGCTGCCATTTGTCAACCATTGTTTTTACAGTTTGAACATTTATCCTCGTAATTTGATACAGATTGTTCCATAACCAATCTGAAAACATCCGCCGAAGTCCATCAAAATTGGTTCAGAATTGGATATAGCACCCACTTTGTACTTATAGGGTAGGTGTAGGGTATTGTACAGTCGGCACTGCCCGACTTTTGCCTTTCCTTACTGGTTTTTCTCAATAACTGCTTGATTTTTAAAACATTTTCTACTCTATTTCAATAACAAATGCGGTTTCTTTAATTCCTACAACACTATTTCGAACCATTTTTATACCCTCCACCATAAGATGGGGGGTATACTAATTTCGTCATTCTGTTTGTAACTACTCGAAATATTCGTCTGAGACCCCATAAAGTATATATATTCTTGATCGTCGTGACATTTTATGTCGATCTAGCCATGTCCGTCCGTCTGTCCGTCCGTCCGTCCGTCCGTCCGTCTGTCTGTCGAAAGCACGCTAACTTCCGAAGGAGTAAAGCTAGCCGCTTGAAATTTTGCACAAATACTTCTTATTAGTGTAGGTCGGTTGGTATTGTAAATGGGCCATATCGGTCCATGTTTTGATATAGCTGCCATATAAACCGATCTTGGGTCTTGCTTCTTGAGCCTCTAGAGTGCGCAATTCTTATCCGATTGGAATGAAATTTTGCACGACGTGTTTTGCTATGATGTCCAACAACTGTGCCAAGTATAGTTCAAATCGGTCCATAACCTGATATAGCTGCCATATAAACCGATCTTGGGTCTTGACTTCTTGAGCCTCTAGCGTGCGCAATTCTTACCCGATCAGATTGAAATTTTGCACGACCTGTTTTGTTATGATATGCAACAACTGTGCCAAGTATGGTTCAAATCGGTCCATAACCTGATATAGCTGCCATATAAACCGATCTTGGGTCTTGACTTCTTGAGCCTCTAGAGGGCGCAATTCTTATCCGAATGGAATGGAATTTCGCACGACGTGTTTTATTATGATACCCAACAACTGTGCCAAGTATGGTTCAAATCGGTCCATAACCTGATATAGCTGCCATATAAACCGATCTTGGGTCTTGACTTCTTGAGCCTCTAGAGGGCACAATTGTTATCCGATTTGAATGAATTATTGCACCAAGTATTTCGTTATGATATCCAACAACTGTGCCAAGTATGGTTTAAATCGGCCCATAACCTGATATAGCTGTCATATAAACAGATCTGGGGATTTGACTTCTTGAGCTTTTAGAGGGCGCAATTCCTATCCGATTTGGCTGAAATTTTGCATGACGTATTTTATTTTTACTTTCAACAACTGTGTCAAATAAGGTTCAAATCGGTTCATTACCTGATATAGCTGCCATATAAACCGATCTGGGATCTTGACTTCTTGACCCCTAGAGGTCGCAATTATTATCCGATATGCCTGAAATTTTGTACGACGGATTCTCTCATGACCATCAACAAACGTGTTTATTATGGTCTGAATCGGTCTATAGCCCGATACAGATCCCATATAAATCGTTCTCTCTATTTTACTTCGTGTGCCCCAATGGGCGCAATTCTTATACGAATTGGCTGAAATTTTACACAGGTCTCCAACATATAATTTAATTGTGGTCCGAACCGGACCATATCTTGATATCGTTTTAATAGCAGAGCAACTCTTTTCTTATATCCTTTTTTGCCTAAGAAGAGATGCCGGAAAAAGGACTCGACAAATGCGATCCATGGTGGAGGGTATATAAGATTCGGCCCGGCCGAACTTAGCACGCTTTTACTTGTTTTGCCTGACATCGACAAAAGAAAACCACTTGTTGTTCAATCAGTAATCATTTTACCACCTCCTTTCCGTTTTTAAATGGGAAGCAAAGGCAATGAGGCACGCACACTGTTATTATTTAATAATAGAGTGCTTAACCACTTTTCAGACCGCCTTAATTTTCTGCAGCTAGAAAGCTCTAAACTTCGCCAGACATGTTGTACTAGAAAACTGCACAGATATAACAACATTGGAACGTAGTAACAACAAAAACAAGAACCACTGCAAATGATTGCCACCCCATTAAAATGTGAAACGTTCAATTTGTGATTTATACTGTCTGTCCAAGCGTACTTAAGTCCGTCCATCTGTCTGACTGCCTATCCAATCGTTTTTGCAAAGTTGACAGCCAAACCAAATGTTTCTGCTAGACCTTAGTAACATTGCAGACCTTACCTGCAGTGTTGCCAAGGTCAGCATATAGAAAGAAAATTTAAAAACAAGTAAAAACGTGCTAAGTTGTGACGGGCCGAATCTTTGAAACCCACCCAACAATGGAATCTGTGTAAAATTGACACGGAATAAATTTAGTTGAAAGGCATAAAGGCGTAGACTACTATGTACCAAATTTCTGGCAAACCAGGCAAAAACGAAAGCTTTTGGAACCGAACAATAAAAAAACAAGTAAAAAGGCGTTAAGTTCGGCCGGGCCGAACATTGGATACCCACCACCTCGGCTACATATGTGAACAAACTTTCGTCAAAATCCAGTGAAAAATGCATACCTTATGCCCCATAGCAGCTATATAGACATATCAAACGATTGAGACCAAATGCTTATAAGTACAAGTCATTGTTCAACCGAGTGATCGGTCTATATGGCAGCTATATCCAAATCTGGTTCGATCTGAGCCAAATTGAAGACCAACATCGAAGAGCCCAACACACCTCATTGTCCCAAATTTCGGCGTCATCGGACAATAAATGCGCTTTTTATGGGCCCAAAAACTTAAATCAAGAGATCGGTCTATATGACAGCTATATCCAAATCTGAACCGATCAGTACCAAATTAAAGAAAGATATCGGAGGGCCTAAGGCAACTCACTGACCCAAATTTCAGCAAAATCGGATAATAAATGCGGCTTTAATGAGCCTAAGACCCTAAATCTGAGGATCAGTCTATATGGCAGCTATATCCAAATCTGGACCGATCTGTGCCAAATTGACGGAGGATGTCGAAGGGCCCAACGTTACTCACTGTCCATTATTTTAGCAAAATCGGATAATAAATGTGGCTTTTATGGGCCTAAGACCTTAAATCGGAGGATCGGTCTATATGGCAGCAAATTTGGACCGAACTGTGCCAAATTGACGGAGGATGTCGAAGGGCCCAACGTAACTTACTGTCCATTATTTCAGCAAAATCGGACAATAAATACGCTTTTTATGGCCCCAAAACCTAAAACCGAGAGATCGGTCTATATGCAGCTATATCCAAATTTGGACCGATCTGTGCCAAATTAACGGAGGATGTCGAAGGGCCCAACGTAACTCACTGTCCCAAATTTTCGCAAAATCGGATAATGAATGAGGCTTTTATGGGCCTAAGACCCTGAATTGGAGAATCGGTCTATATGGCAGCTATATCCAAATCTGAACCGATCTGAGCCATATTAACCAAGGATCTCAAAGGGCCTTACACAACTCACTGTCCCAATTTTCAGCAAAATCGGGTAATCAAAGTAGCTTTTATGGGCCTATGACCCTAAATCGGAGGATCGGTCTATTTGGCAGCTATATCCAAATCTGGACCGATCTGAGCCAAATTGACGAAGGATGTCAAAAGGCCTAACACAATTCACTGTTCCAAATTTCGGCGACATCGGACAATAAATGAGCATTTTATGGGCCCAAAACAATAAATCGGAGGATCGGTCTATATGGCAGCTATATCCAAATCTGCACCTATCTGAGCCAAATTAACGAAGGATGTCGACGGCCCCTACATAATTCACTGTCCCGAATTTCATCAAAATCGGATAATAAATGTGGCTTTTGTGGGCCTAAGACCCTAAATCAAAAGATCGATCTATATGGCAGCTATATCCAAATCTTAACCAATCTGGGCCAAATTGACAAAGGATGTCGAAGGGCTTAACACAAATCCCTGTCCCGAATTTCAGCAAAATCCGATGATAAATGTGGCTTTTATGGGCCTAAGACCCTAAATCGGAGGATCGGTCTATATGGCAGCTATATCCAAATCTGGACCGATCTAGGCCAAATTGAGGAGGGATGTTGAGTGGCCTAACATAACTCTCTGTCCCAAATTTCAGCAAAATCGGATAATAAATGTGGCTTTTATGGACCTAAGACCCTAAATCGCCGGATCGGTCTATATGGGGGCTATATCAAGATATAGTCCGATATAGCCCATCTTCGAACTTAACCTGCTTATGGACAAAAAAAGAATCTGTGCAAAATTTCAGCTCAATATCTCTATTTTTAAAGACTGAAGTGTGATTTCAACAGACAGACGGACAGACGGACGGACATGTCTAGATCGTCTTAGATTTTTACGCTGATCAAGAATATTTCAACTTTATAGGAAATGGATATTTCGATGTGTTGCAAACGGAATGACAAAATGAATATACCAACATCCTTCGGTGGTGGGTATAACAAGTAAAGCGTGTTAAATTCGGCCGGGCCGAATCTTATTTACCCTCCACCATGGAACGCATTTTTCGAGTTCTTTTCCCGGCATCTCTTCATAGGCAAAAAAGGATATAAGAAAAGATTTGCTCTGCTATTAGAGCGATATCAAGATATGATCCGGTTTAGACCACAATTAAATTATATGTTGGAGACCTATGTAAAATGTCAGCCAATTCGAATAGGAATTGCGCCCTTTGGGGGCTCAATAAATAAAATAGAGAGGTCGATTTATATGTGAGCTGTATCGGGTTATAGACCGATTCAGACCGTGGATCATGAGAGGATGCATCGTACAAAATTTCAGGCAAATCGGATAATAATTGTGACCTCTAGAGGCCCAAGAAGTCAAGATCCCAGATAGGTGTATATGGCAGATATATCAGGTTATGAACCAATTTGGACCATACTTGGCCCAGTTGTTGGATATCATAACAAAATACTTCGTGCAAAAATTCATTCAAATCGAATAAGAATTGCGCCCTCTAGAGGCTCAAGAAGTCAAGACCCAAGATCAGTTTATATGACAGCTATATCAGGTTGTACACCATTTTGAACCATACTCGGCACAATTGTTGGATATCATAACAAAACACGTCGTGCCAAATTTCTTTCCAATCGGATAAGAATTGCGCACTCTAAAGGCTCAAGAAATCAAGACCTAAGATCGGCTTATATGGCAGCTACAGCTGTGGTCTCAGACGAATATTTCGAGTAGTTACAAACAGAATGACGAAATTAGTATACCCCCCATCCTATGGTGGAGGGTATAATGACAGTTATAACAGGTTTAAGACCGATTTCAACCGTACAGTTATTGGAAATCGTAATTGAACTTCACGTGCAAAGTTTTAGCCAAATCGGAGGAAAATTGTGGCTTCCAGGGGATCCAGACGTGAAATCGTGAGAGAGATTTATATGGAAGCTATATCAGGTTATTAGTTATTAGTGATTTCAACCGTACTTGGCACAGTTGTTGAATGTCATAATTGAACACTATGTGCACAATTTAAGCCAAAGTCAAGAAGTCAAATCGGAAGATCGGGTTATATGGGAGCTATATCAGGTTATAGACCGATTTACACTGTGCCTTGCACGGTTATTGGACGTCATGACAGAAAACTACGTGAAAAATAAGTCAAATCCGATAACAATTGCGGCTTCTAGGGGCTAAATATGTCAAATCGGTTTATATGGGAGCTACATCCAAATCTGAACCGATATGGCCCATTTGAAATCTCCAATGACCTATCAATACGATGTATTTGAGCAAAATTTCAAGCGGCTTGCATTACTCGGGCGGGCGTGGCTTGTTCGACTCAAAATGTCCAGACAATCAAGAATATAAATACTTTACGGGGTCGCAGATCTTTTTTTCGAGGACTTAAAAATGGAATGTCCAGGTAATTATACCTCCATCTGATTGTGGTGGATATAAAAATGTTATAGATACAAAACTTTTAACCAAATGTTTCTAGAAATAGAAACAAATAAAAAGGCATTAAAATCGGCCGGGCCGAACTTTAAATACCCTCCACCTCGGGTATATATTAACCCCTTTTGTCACAATCGGGTAAAAATTGGATAACTTAAGCACCCAATTTTGTAGAACAAAATATTGGTCTTTTAGGCAGCTATTGGGTTGCCCAAAAAGAAATTGCGAATTTTTCATATAGTCGGCGTTGACAAATTTTTTCACAGCTTGCGACTCTGTAATTGCATTCTTTCTTCTGTCAGTTATCAGCTGTTACTTTTAGCTTGCTTTAGAAAAAAAGTGTAAAGAAAGTATATTAGATTATATGGCACCTATAACCAAATCTGGACGGATCTGGACTAAATTAAACAAGGATATAATAATCATCCTATTTTATTATAGCTCCACTACTATATCCGTAGTTATATCTCAATAGTGGCTGGTCTCGATCATATTTTAATCGGGTCCCGAGAACTCATTTACAAGTAAAATTTTTAGACAATAAATCAACTTTTTATAGGATTAAGACCTTAAATTGGAAGATCGGTCTATAAGACAGCCATATCCATATAGTCTGATCTGATTCATATGTGGGTTGGATGTCGGGAGGCTTAAACCAACTCACTATTTCAAATTTCGACGAAATCGGGTAAAAATAAAGATTTTGTGAGCTTCAGATGGTGTAATAAATGCAGCTTTTATGGGTTTCAGACCCTTTATCGGCGGATCGGTCTGTATGGCAGCTAAATCTAAATATAGTCCGATCTGAACCATATTTAGGTCATATGCGGGAAAGCCTAAAACTATTCACTGATTCAAATTTTAGCGAAATCGGATAGAAAACAAGTAAAAAGGCGTTAAGTTCGGCCGGGCCGAACTTTGGATACCCACCACCTCGGCTATATATGTAAACCACCTTTCGTCAAAATCCGGTGCAAAACTTATAACTTATGTCCCATAGCAGAAATATGTGGAGGGGCTTAACTTAATTCTTTGTCCCAAATTTCGGCAACATCGGGCAATAAATGCGCTTTTTATGGCCCCAAAACCTAAAACCGAGAGATCGGTCTATATGGCAGCTATATCCAAATCTGGACCGATTAGTGCGATAATGCAGAAGTATGTCAAGGGACTTAACTTAACTCACTGTCCCAAATTTCGGCGACATCGGACAATAAATGCGTGTTTTATGGGCTAAGACCCCAAATCGGAGGATCGGTCTATATGGCAGCTATATCCAAATCTGGACCGATCTGAGCCAAATTCACAGAGGACGTCGGAAAGCCTAAGACAACGCACTGTCCCAAATTTCAGCAAAATTGGATAATAAATGTGGCTTTTATGGGCATATAACCCTAAATCGGAGGATCGGTCTATATGGCAGCTATATCCAAATGTGAACCGATTTCTGCCAAATTGACGAAGGACGTTGTAGGGCCTAACACAAATCACTGTCTCAAATCATAGCAAAATCGGCTAATAAATGTGGCTTTTATGGGCCTAAGACCCTAAATTTGAGGATCGGTCTATATGGCAGCTATATCCAAATCTGAACCGATCTGAGCCAAATTGACGGAGGATATCGAAGGGCCTAACACAACTCACTATCCCAAATTTCAGCAAAATCGGATAATAAATGTGGCTTTTATGGGCCTAAGACCCCAAATCGGAGGATCGGTCTATATGAGAGCTATATCCAAATCTAGACCGATCTGAGCCAAATTGATGGAGGATATCGAAGGGCCTAGCACAACACACTATCCCAAATTTCAGCAAAATCGGATAATAAATGTGGCTTTTATGGGCCTAAGACCCTAAATCGGAGGATCGGTCTATATGGCAGCTATATCCAAATCTGAACCGATCTGAGCCATATTGACGGAGGATGTCGAGGGGCCTAAGACAATTCACTGTCCTAAATTTCAGCAAAATCGGATAATAAATGTGGCTTTTATGGGCCTAAGACCCTAAATCGGAGGATCGGTCTATATGGCAGCTATATCCAAATCTGGACCGATCTGAACCAAATTAACGAAGGATATCGAGGGGCCTAACACAACTCTCTGTCCCAAATTTCAGCAAAATCGGATAAAAAATGTGGCTTTTATGGGCCTAAGACCCCAAATCGGAGGATCGGTCTATATGGGGGCTATAACAAGATATAGTCCGATATAGCCCATCTTCGAACTTAACCTGCTTATGGACAAAAAAAGAATCTGTGCAAAGTTTCAGCTCAATATCTCAATTTTTAAAGGCTGTAGCGTGATTTCAACAGACAGACGGACAGACGGACAGACGGACGGACATGTCTAGATCGTCTTAGATTTTTACGCTGATCAAGAATATATATACTTTATAGGGTCGGAAATGGATATTTCGATGTGTTGCAAACGGAATGACAAAATGAATATACCCCCATCCTTCGGTGGTGGGTATAATAAACTATTTATGGGCATAAGACCCTTTATCGGCAGATCGGTCTATATAGCAGCTATAACCAAATATGGTAACCAGCGTGCATCAAAATGACATATTTCGATATAGCTGCTACGGGGGCATAGATTTGTATACCCTCCACCATAAGATGGGGGGTATACTCATTTTGTCATTCCGTTTGTAACTACTCGAAATATTCGTCTGAGACCCCATAAAGTATATATATGTTAACATCAAAGATGTTTGCTGGGATGTCAGCCAAACAAAAAATTCTTTATATTGGATTTCGATACCAAAAAATTGCTGATTCTATTGATTAATTCATTGACCGCTGTCAGTCAACATTGTCCGCCTGCAACAACAAACAGTGAACCATCATGATTTGTAAGCAACAATATGAAATGGTAATGGTAATGAAATGTAAGCATTTCTACAGCTAACGCAAGGGTCAACAATCCGTATCCACCAGTACCGCAGATCAACAGCAAACACAGCAAAGCGGGTAACCTGACACCTCATGACGACAACAATAACAAAATCGTCAATCAGCAAGAAACCAATAGCAGCACCAGCAACAGCACCAACCAACAGCAGCAGCGCCAACAGCAGCACCAACCAACTTCAACCTAAGTTTAAGATTTTTGATTCAGTTCTGTAAAAGCACTCAAATTAATAAAAACAGAAATTTAGTAACTGTTAACTGGCGCCCAACAATCCATCAACGCACCCGGAGGCTGTGACCAAGGACCAAAAAAACACCCTAGAAGACCACAGAGGCTGTAGCTACAACTACCGGCTCAACACACGTCAACAAGTAAGCGGACGATTCTCCAAGTAGATTTAACGAAAGGACAACGAAATCGCCTCCATGGACGTATGGAAAATCTTTATAGGGATACATTTGTAAGTAGGCAGTGAACAAAAAAAAAAAGAGTTGTGAATCGTAGATTTAATAATTAAGAAGAATTTAAATACAAAAGTGAAAAAAATGTGAAAACTCTGGTAGAGAAAAAAATTTTGGTGAATAATTAAAGAATTTAAAAATTGTAACTTCAGGAAATAGAAAAATCAATAGAATTAAGAAAAGTTGGAAAAAGTTAGATTTAATAATTAAGAAGAATTTAAGTACAAAAGTGAAAAAAATGTGAAAACTCTGGTAGAGAAAAAATTTTGGTGAATAATTAAAGAATTTAAAAATTGTAACTTCAGGAAATAGAAAAATCAATAGAATTAAGAAAAGTTGGAAAAAGTTAGATTTAATAATTAAGAAGAATTTAAGTACGAAAGTGAAAAAAACGTGAAAACTCTGGTAGATAAAAAAAAAAAAAAAAAAAAAAAAAAAAAAAAAAAAAAAAAAAAAAAAAAAAAAAAAAAAAAAAAAAAAAAAAAAAAAAAAAAAAAAAAAAAAAAAAAAAAAAAAAAAAATTTTGTGAATAATTAAAGAATTTAGAAATTTTAACTGCAGGAAATAGAAAAATCAATAGATTTAGGAAAAGTTGGAAAATAATTAGAAATATGGCTAACCCAAATGGTGACTTATTGAGACCCCCAATCCTTAACATTCCCAATCCACCGCCTCCTCTACCTAATGGTAATATTGACATGGATAGAATACTGCGGGCATGTGTAGAACAGTCTAGGCGCACGGTTAGGGAAATACTAAACCCTAACGCAGACATATCCGGTGTTGACCAGCAGATAGAAGAACGTTTTAGGGGAGAACTAGACGATCTAGATAGGATCCCTGACATAGTCAGATGCCTCAGGGAATTCTCCGGTAATCCGGGAGAATTTAGTTCGTGGAAGAAGAGCGTCGATAGGGTCTTGCAACTCTATGAGGCATCAAAAGGGACCCCTAGATATTTCGGAATATTGAATGTGGTTAGGAACAAAATCATTGGTAGCGCGGATGCCGCCCTTGAGTCATATAATACCCCATTAGATTGGAGTTGTATTTCCCGGTGTTTGACTCTGCATTATGCAGACAAAAGGGATTTGTCAACTCTCGAGTACCAAATGTCTTCACTGATTCAGGGACAGAGCACAGTTCAGGACTTCTACCAGAGCGTCTATGCGCATTTGTCATTGATAATGAACAAATTGGCTTGCATGGATATGGGTAGGGAATCGTTGGATATTATGACCCAGACTTATCGGGACAAAGCCCTGGACACCTTCATAAGAGGGCTTAAAGGCGATTTACCAAGATTACTGGGAATTAGGGAACCAACCGACCTTCCTCAGGCACTACATTTGTGTCTGAAGCTAGAAAATCAGCAATATAGGACGCAGTATGCTAACGCTCATATGAAAACGGATAAGGCTATGGCCCATCCGCAGTATCGCAACCACGGGCAACCGCAAGTTTCACATCATCCTCTTCCCACGCATAACTTCCAGAGTTACTCGCCTGCACGTTGGCAAGTGCAGCAATATGCTAACCAAATGACTCCACGGCAACTTTATGCAGGTAATTCCCCACAACTAATGCCTCCACGGCAATTCTACACTGGTAATTCCCCACCACAAATGCCTCCACGGCAATTTTACACCAGCAATAACATACCGCAAAGACCGACGATACCGAAGCCACAACCCAGGCCAGAACCGATGGATATAGATCGGTCTATGCGTACGAACACAGTTGATTACGTGAACAGACCTGGACAGGGTAATAGGTTTATGGAGAAAAGACCGCTCAGTCAGTCCTACCAAGTGCATCGACCTCAAAAGATGCAGAGGAATTTCAATATTGAATCCGAACAGGAGGATAGTCATCAGGGTAGTCAGGCAGTATCTTACGAAGAGACAATGGAGAATTATGAAGATGAGGAGAAGCTTCAACCCTTCGAGGACTATCTCGAGAAATATTATGATAGGGGTGACACCGAAGCGGACGACTTTGTTGATGTGAATTTTTTAGACTAGCGAACTCGTCCTTGCCCTATATTGAATGCAGGATGAGTTCAGGCCGTATATTGAAATTTTTGATAGATACCGGTTCAAATAAAAATTATATCCAGTCCGATTTAGTAAAGAATCCTACCCCTAATTTAAAAAATTTTTTCGCTAGATCTGTTGGTGGTAGGACCGAGATCACTCACCATACATTGGTAAGCGTCTTTAACGAAGACGAGAATCCCTTGACGTTCTTTATTCTTCCAACATTGAAGACTTTCCATGGCATCATAGGTAATGACAGTTTGAGGGAGATGAGAGCTGTCATTTATACGTTTGAAAATTATGTGGTTTTCAACAATAGGAGAAAAATACGCCTCAAGCAACAACTTTCACAATCCATTAACACCATTGACATTAGAAATACGCACATGTCTGAACGACAAATAAACGAACTTAATGTCATTATCAGGCAATTTAAGGGTTTATTTAGTGACCCTAATGAAAAATTGACGTTCACTACGACTGTTGTAGGTGAGATAGAAACAAAGAATGACTCTCCAGTCTATTCACGTTACTATCCGTATCCAATGCATTTGAAGGACGAAGTTGAGAGCCAAATTCAGGAACTACTAGACGATGACATAATCCGACCATCCCGGTCGCCCTACAATTCACCGGTTTGGATTGTTCCCAAAAAGGCAGATTTTTCGGGAAAAAAGAAGTACCGTTTGGTTATCGATTACCGTAAACTGAACGATATCACTATTCCAGACAAATATCCGATACCCAATATTAATGAAATTTTACCGCAACTTTCGAAAAGTAAATGGTTTTCAGTAATCGACTTAAAAAGTGGTTTCCACCAGATACCATTAAAGGAAAGCGATATGAGAAAAACCGCCTTTTCGGTTAACAACGGTAAATATGAATTTACAAGGCTTCCGTTTGGGTTGAAAAACGCCCCTTCTATTTTCCAAAGAGCCTTGGATGACATATTGCGGGAACATATAGGGAAGATATGTTTTGTCTACATAGATGACATTATCATTTTTGCAGAAGACGAGGAAACGCATTTGAAGAACCTGCACACTGTTTTCCAGACCTTAGAGGGTGCTAACCTGAAAGTTCAACTGGATAAGTGTGAGTTTCTAAAAAATGAAGTGGAGTTCCTAGGATTTCTGATATCCGATTCGGGAATTAGAACTAATCCAACAAGAGTAGAGGCCATAAAGAATTTTCCACTTCCGAGAACCCTCAAAGACCTAAGATCTTTCCTTGGACTTTCGAATTTCTACAGGCGCTTCATAAAAGACTACGCTAAAATAGCAAAGCCTCTAACTTTGCTTTTGAGGGGGGAGAAAGGTCGCGTCTCGAAACACATGTCTAAAAAAATTAATGTTGATCTGGATGAAAATGCGATAACAGCATTCAATAAACTGAAAGATTCATTAATTTCGGAAGACGTTTTATTGGCATACCCGGATTTCGGCAAGGAATTCCAATTGACAACAGACGCTTCAAACTATGCCCTTGGAGCAGTGTTATCGCAGGATGACAGACCCATCATATTCCTTTCTAGAACTCTCCAAAAGTCCGAGGAACACTACGCGACTAATGAGAAAGAATTGCTCGCAATAGTATGGGCCTTGAAGTCATTAAGGAATTATCTCTATGGATCGGCCAAGATGAAGATCTTTACGGACCACCTTCCCTTGACATACTCTTTGAATAATAAGAATTCCAATTATAAACTTAAAAGATGGAAAGCCTTCCTTGAGGACTATAAATATGAACTGCTGTATAAACCAGGGAGCACTAATGTTGTGGCTGACGCCCTATCAAGAATCCCACAAGGAGTGTCTCATATAAACTCCTTGACGGCGACACAGCATAGTGACGAAAGTTCACCCCAGGACTTAATACAATATACGGACGCCCCATTAAATGCTTTTAAGAATCAAATTATAATATCTCAAGAAGAAATGACGTCCTACAAATTCGATACAATTTTTCCACAATACCATAGACACACACTTGAGTTATCGGACACATCCGAGAGCAACTTATTGGACAATCTAAAAAAATGCTTGAACCCGTCAGTAACGAATTGTATTAAAACTTCAGATGAGATTTTAGGAAAACTTCAAGAGATATTTAGCACAAACTTTGGCAGATATAAAGCCAAATACACTAGGACAATGGTGCAAGACCTTACGAACGAGGATGAACAGGAGGAAGAAATTATTAGGGAACATGAGAGAGCTCATAGAAACAGTTCCGAGAACAAAGTACAATTGCTGAAGAGATTCTACTTTCCCAAAATGAGTGCTAAAATAAAGAAAGTTACCAAACTATGTAAAATTTGTAAAGAGAACAAATACGAACGCCACCCTAATAAGATTATGCTTCAGGAAACACCAATCCCTGAATTCCCGGGACAAATTGTCCACATAGATATTTTTATAACAGAGAGGAAACCAGTCCTAACCGCTATTGACAAGTTCTCTAAATACGCCCAGGCGAAGGTTTTGCAATCGAGGGCTACTACGGATATAAAGGAACCATTAAGGGAAATACTTCTAGCATTCGGCATGCCCGAGATAGTGGTTATGGACAATGAAAGGTCATTTAATTCTTCGGCAATAGTATTCATGTTGGAAAACCAATATAATGTAAAAATCTTTAAAGTTCCCCCATACGCTAGCTACGTCAATGGACAAATAGAGAGGTTCCATTCGACACTGACCGAGATTATGAGGTGCATCAAGGCAGAGAATTCCCCTGATTCCTTCTCAGAGCTCCTTCATAAGTCTCTGTTTGAATATAATAATTCGATTCATTCTACCACTGCACGAAAACCAGTTGAGGCATTCTTTGGAAGACGTGTCTTCACTGCACCCCAAGAACTGGAGAGGGAAAAAATGGAGATAGTCGAAAAACTCAAACAGAAACAGGCGAGTGATATGAGGGTCCATAACAAGAATAGAACAAACCATAAGGATTATGAACCAGGAGATAAAGTTTTCGTGAAGGTTAACAAGAGGCTAGGAACAAAGCTGAGTAAAAGCTATGCCGAGGAAATTGTTAAAGAAAATAAAAATAGCACAATCACTACGGAGTCAGGTCGCATTGTTCATAAGAATAACATTAGAAACTAAAGTAAATTCCATCTTTCCAGATTTTTATCCCTTTTTGCAAAGGCTGAGGTGCAGATTCTAGATTACTCCAACTCACAGATTATTTCTATAAATACTGGTTATGCGAAACTTCAGACGGGATATTTGAAATTAATACATGTTATTGAGACAGAGGACTACCAGAATGTAATTAATACCCTGCAGCAACACCTACGTCAGAATATAAACCAATCCCATCCTCTTTATCCATACCTTCAACATGAACTTACCCAACTTCAGCGTCACCTAGATAGGATTAAGCCCAGAGTAAAGAGATCTCTTAATTTTATTGGATCTACTTGGAAATGGATCGCCGGAAATCCAGATCACGACGATTTCGAGATAATAGAGCAAAAAATTAACAATGTTTTGTCAAGCAATAATAGGCAGGTTGTAATAAATAATCTGTCTCTAAAAAAAATAGATGAACTCACAGAAAATACCAACAAAATTATAAAAATTGTAAAAACCAATGAAAATTTTATAACCATGCTCAAAATGAAAATTGACCTTTTAAAGGAAGAAATTGTTAATGTAAATTATGCCATTCACTGGGCAAAGTCCGGCATAATAAATTCATTTGTATTGTCGAACACTGAAGTGAATATTGCAAAAGAGCTTTTCGAGAAAGATTCAATTCCCTTTGTAAACATAGAAGAAATATTCGAATTCTCTGAAGTAAAAATTGCATCAAATGAAAAATCACTTATTTATATTGTCAATGTACCGACTACGAATTTAGATTCCTGCAGTAAACTCTTGATTAAACCCACTAAGAGTGGGGATCTTATTAATAAAATTGATTATAATGAAATACTAGTTTGTAAAAATGAATCCTATGGGATCCTTAAACCATGTAAATCTTTCAATAATCTGACTGTTTGTAATTTAAATAATGTCAAAAGAATAGAAAAAGAAAATTGTTTGTTAAATCTTTTAAAAAGCGTAGAAGCAAACTGTACTTTATTGAGACATAGCACCACCCCTACAGTAGAGGAAGTCTTGCCTGGGATGATTCTACTAAATCAATTCGATGGTACCATTCTCATCAACGACGAGCAGTACAATCTTACGGGAACCTTCATAATCAAGTTTCAAAACGCTTCCATAACAATTGACAACGAGACATACAACTATTTCCAAACAACGTATGCCGAACCATTACCTGCAATCCTACAACCTAGATCTCCTGGATCAAAAATAGAAGAAGTAACCACTTTGGAATTTGTAAAAAGGATCCATCTAAACAATACAAAAGCGATAGAACTGTTGAACATTAAAAACAAATGGAGTGCGGCCGTGCATTTACTCACAATAGCTGCAGCTCTCATTCTGGTATTGTTCTTGATAAGAAGAAAGCAGCGCCCATTGATTGAAACCGTTAATCTAGCACCTCCCAATCAACTATCAGTTCCGACATCGAATTCAACAAACTTTCCAAGAGACGTACCAAGATTATCTCAGATACCTTACTTCTAACGGTATTACGATCGAGGACGCTCGTAACTAAGAGGGGAGGTGTTAACATCAAAGATGTTTGCTGGGATGTCAGCCAAACAAAAAATTCTTTATATTGGATTTCGATACCAAAAAATTGCTGATTCTATTGATTAATTCATTGACCGCTGTCAGTCAACATTGTCCGCCTGCAACAACAAACAGTGAACCATCATGATTTGTAAGCAACAATATGAAATGGTAATGGTAATGAAATGTAAGCATTTCTACAGCTAACGCAAGGGTCAACAATCCGTATCCACCAGTACCGCAGATCAACAGCAAACACAGCAAAGCGGGTAACCTGACACCTCATGACGACAACAATAACAAAATCGTCAATCAGCAAGAAACCAATAGCAGCACCAGCAACAGCACCAACCAACAGCAGCAGCGCCAACAGCAGCACCAACCAACTTCAACCTAAGTTTAAGATTTTTGATTCAGTTCTGTAAAAGCACTCAAATTAATAAAAACAGAAATTTAGTAACTGTTAACTTATATTCTTGATCGTCGTGACATTTTATGTCGATCTAGCCATGTCTGTCCGTCCGTCCGACCGTCTGTCTGTCGAAAACACGCTAACTTCCGAAGGAGTAAAGCTAGCCGCTTGAAATTTTTCACAAATACTTCTTATTGGTGTAGGTCGGTTGGTATTGTAAATGGGCTAAATCGGTCCATGTTTTGATATAGCTGCCATACAAACCGATCTTGGGTCTTGACTTCTTGAGCCTTTGCACGACGTGTTTTGTTATTATATCCAATAAGTGTGCCAAGTATGGTTCAAATCGGTATATAACCTGATATAGCTGCCATATAAACCGATCTTGGGTCTTGACTTCTTGAGCCTCTAGCGTGCGCAATTCTTATCCGATTGGAATGAATTTTTCCACGAAGTATTTCGTTGTGATATCCAAAACCTGTGCCATATATAGCTGCCATATAAACCGATCTTGGGTCTTGACTTATTGAGCCTCTAGAGGGCGCGATTCCTATCCGATTGAAATGAAATTTTGCACGACGTGTTTTGTTATGATATCCAATAACTGTGCCAAGTATGGTTCAAATCGGTTCATAACCTGATATAGCTGCCATATAAACCGATCTTGGGTCTTGATTTTTCAGCCTCTAGAGGTCGCAATTCTTATCCGATTGGAATGAAATTTTGCAGGACGTGTTTTGTTATTATATCCAACAACTATGCCAAGTATGGTTCAAATCGGTTCATAACCTTATATAGCTGCCATATAAACCGATCTGGGGTCTTGACTTCTTGAGCCTCTAGAGTGCGTAATTCTTATCCGATTGGAATGAAATTTTGCCCCACGTGTTTTGTTACGATATCCAACAATTGTGCTAAGTATGGTTCAAATCGGTCCATAACCTTATATAGCTGTCATATAAACCGATCTTGGGTCTTGACTTCTTGAGCCTCTAGAGGGCGCAATTCTTATCCGATTGGAATGAAATTTTGCACGACGTGTTTTGTTATTATATCCAACAACTATGCCAAGTATGGTTCAAATCGGTTCATAACCGTATATAGCTGCCATATAAAGAGATCTGGGGATTTGACCTCTTGAGCTTCTAGAGGGCGCAATTCCTATCCGATTTGGTTGAAAATTTTCATGAAGTATTTAATTCTTACTTCCAACAACTGTGTCAAAGAGGTCTTGGGTGAGGTTTCTTACATGTGTGTTAAGTATTTATATGGAATGCATTGGCAACACTACCCCCAATACTTTTGCAGGCACATTCAATCATCTTTTTATTTATTTGATAGACAACGCTGAGTTAAGTTTTGCAAACGCTTACGAACTCCATACACACACAGGTATAACAATAACAAGTGTTCTTGCTTCTCCACTGGTTAGTTGTTTTTCCTTAAAGGATTTTTTCTTCAAATCGTAGTATCTTGAGTGTGGGTTTTTGTGCGGCTGCTATAGAGTCTTTTGGTGCAGAATCGTTATCTGTGTGTGTTTTCATAACTTGCAACATTTCATCGTAAGTAATTGCTGCTGTCAATAAAACTCCCCCTATTACATGCGCTTTACATTGTGTGGCAATCAGGCTGCTTTGCTATTTAGCAGATACAGGCAGCCCCTTTTAGCCATCCAGTCAGTCAGTCAGTCAGTCAGATAGTCAGACAAGAAGAGGTGCTAATGCGGCAACGTTTTATATATTTCCCTAGACAGACTACATTTTCAATGGTCGGCACAAATCTTTTTCAACTGTCTTTCATCAATATTTGTATGTTTTACAAAAAATCTGCATGTTAGCGAAAGAGCGAACAGTGGAGATGAACCCATAATAAAGTTGATGATCTATTGCTAGCTAAATGTTTAATGCAATATTAAAATTCTTTGTTTTTTGATTCAACAGAGGTGTTTTGTGTATTTTTGGGGACGAAGAGTTGTTAAGATTTAAAGTCATAGAAACATCGCGTAATATTGTTTGAGATCCTAAAAGGTACACAATATAAATTCGCTCAACATAATGCTGAGAATCAATTCTGGGAAACCCTTGGTTTGGGTGATATTTTTGAATAATCCGAGAAAATATCATCAAAATAATGGTTCAAGAAAGGCAGAATATAATACATTGGAAATTTAAGTTTATCTTTAGAGACATTTTTTAAAAATATGTCACCAGATTTTATGTACTTGGCTGAACTGGGACCGCTCCGCTGTGCTTTCTTTTACTTTATATTGAACAAACTTGTCGCAAATAAATTTGAATATTTATTTTCGGCAATTTAATAGTTTTAAGTGAAATACGATTCTATGAAAATTAGGGTATAGGGTCATTTAAGTTTGGTTGTTAGATGTACTCCATTCTTAAAAGACTACACTTGAGCCCGATATTACCATGGGGATTTTGGGATTGGGAAGGCCCCCAAGGTGGTGTGGACACCCAGTTGGGATTCCCGAAAGTGGGAATGAATTTCGTTCTCTTCTCCCAAATAGCTTTCATTAGAGCCGTATGTTGCCATGATCGTTAAATATGTATATCCGATTTATGGGTGTTTTCGGGGGTGAGGTGATACCCCAGAAACTTATCCCTGAAAGAAATATAAACATCATGCTCTACTCTCAAATACCATTTATTTAAAGCCAATAATGCCATTGCTTTAAACGCTTGGCCCCAAATTTGGTTATGAAAATCGTTTTCTGATCTCAAATACCTTTTATTTGAGCCACATGTTGCCTTGGTCTGTAAATTTCTACTCTTTGGGTGTGTTTTGGGGAAGGGCGGTGCTCCAAATACATGGACCCACATTTGGATATTAGATTAGTGTTCTACTCCAAAATACCTTTATTTGAGCCCCATTGCGATGGTCAGAAAATAATTGCTATTTGTGGGGTGTTTTGGGTAACGGTAGACCCACAAAAAATTGGTCTGAAAGTGAGTATGAATTTCGTACTCTACACCCCAATATCTTTCATTTGAGCCCCACATTGACATGGTCGGTAAATATGTCCGATTTAAGAGTGTTTTGGTATGTAGGGTGGTCCCCCAAACATTTAGCCCTGAAGATATATTAGCATAGCGCTCTACTCTCAAATATCATTTATTTGGTCCTCATGTTGTCATTAAGCTCAAAACTAGATATCAAGCGCGTTTCCTAATCTCAAATACCTTTCTTTTAAGCCCCCTATTGCAAAAGTCAGCAACTATACCCGGTTTCTGGTATGGGCCTTTAAATCTATCAATATAGAGATCCACTCTTTTTATACCCTCCACTATAAGATGAGGGTATACTAATTTCGTCATTCTGATTGTAACTACTCGAAATATCCATTTCCGACCTTACAAAGTCTATATATTCTTGATCAGCGTAAAAATCTAAGACGATCTAGACATGTCCGTTCGTCTGTCCGTCTGTCTGTTGAAATCACGCTACAGTCTTCAAAAATTGAGATATTGAGCTGAAACTTTGCACGGATTCTTTTTTTGTCCATAAGCAGGTTAAGTTCGAAGATGGGCCAAATCGAACTATATCTAGATATAGCCCCCATATAGACCGATCCTCCGATTTAGGGTCTTAGACCCATAAAAGCCACATTTATTATCCGATTTTGCTGAAATTTGGGACAGTGAGTTGTGTTAGGCCCTTCAACATCTTCCGTCAATTTGGTTCAGATCGGTGCAGATTTGCATATAGCTGCCATATAGACTGATCCTCCGATTTAGGGTCTTAGGCCCATAAGAGCCACATTTATTATCCGATTTTGCTGAAATTTGGGACAGTGAGTTGTATTAGGCCCTTCGACATCCTCCGCCAATTTGGTTCAGATCGGTTCAGATTTGGATATAGCTGCCATATAGACCGATCTCTCGATTTAAGGTTTTGAGCCCACAAAAGGCGCATTTATTGTCCGATGTTGCCGAAATTTGGGACAGTGAGTTGTGATAAAACTTTCGATATAACTTCCGTGTCGTTTATGGTTCAGAGCGGTTTATTTTTAGATATAGCCACTAAAAAGAGCAAAATTTTGTTTTATACAGTTGAACAATGACTTGTACTTATAAGTATTTGGTCCAAATCGGAACATATTTCTATATAGCTGCTAGGGGTCATAAGGTATACATTTTTCCCCGGATTTGACGAAAGGTGGTTTATATATAACCCGAGGTGGTGGGTATCCAAAGTTCCGAACTTAACGCCTTTTTACTTGTTAACACACAAATTGTCATGGTAAACAAATACGACATATTTGTGGGTTGTTGTGTGGGTGGGACGTCCCCGAGACAGTTTGTTCCGAATGTTGATATCAGATTCGTGGTCTACTCCCAAATACATTTCATTTCTGAAAATTAGGGTAAAGCGGAGGGTCGGCCTCCCTCTCCAGATACCAAACAATTAAGTACCCTATTTTCACTACGGGTCCATAGTGCACCATCTGTGAAAATTTCAAGAAAACCGATTCAGCCGTTTTTGAGTCTATACGAAATACACAAATCAATCCTCTTCTTATATATAACAAGTAAAAGCGTGCTTAGTTCGGCCGGGGCGAATTTTATATACCCTCCACCAAAGATCGCATTTGTCGACTTCTTTTCCCGGCATCTCTTCTTAGGCAAAAAAGGATATAAGAAAAGATTTGCTCTGCTATTAGAGCGATATCAAGACATGGACCGGTTCGGACCACAATTAAATTATATGTTGGAGACCTATATGAAATGTCAGCCAAATTCCAATAAGAATTGCGCCCTTTGGGGGCTCAAGAAGTAAAATAGAGAGAACGATTTATATGGAAGCTGTATCGGGCTATAGACTGATTCAGACCATATAAAAAATGTATGTTGATGGTCATGAGAAGATCCGTCGTACAAAATTTCAGGCAAGTCGGATAATAATTGCGACCTCTAGAGGCTGAAGAAGTCAAGATCCCAAATCGGTTTATATGACAGCTATATCAGGTTATGAACCGATTGGAACCGTATTTGGCACAGTTATAGGATATCATAACAAACTACTACGTGCCAAAATTCATTCAAATTGGATACGAATTGCGCTCTCTAGAGGCTCAAGAATTCAAGACCCAAGATCGGTTTATATGACAGCTATATCAGGCTATGGACCGATATGAACCATACTTGGCACAGTTGTTGGATATCATAACAAAAGACAAAATGCTAAATGTCATTCCAATCAGATAAGAATTGCACACTCTAGAGGCTCAAGAAGTCAAGACTCAAGATCGGTTTATATGGCAGCTATATCAGGTTATGGACCGATTTAAACCACTCTTGGCACAGTTGTTGGATATAATTACGAAACACGTCGTGCAAAATTTCATTCCAATCGGATAACAATTGCGCACTCTAGAGGCTCAAGAATTCAAGACCCAAGATCGGTTTATATGGCAGCTATATCAAAACATAGACCGATATGGCCCATTTACAATACCAACCCACCTACACTAATAAGAAGTATTTGTGCAAAATTTCAAGCGGTTAGCTTTACTCATTCGGAAGTTAGCGTGCTTTCGACAGACGGACGGACGGACAGACGGACGGACATGGTTAGATCGACATAAAATTTCACAACGATCAAGAATATATATACTTTATGGGGGCTCAGACGAATATTTCGAGTAGTTACAATCAGAATGACGAAATTAGTATACCCCCCCATCTTATGATGGAGGGTATAAAAATGTAACTGAAATTTAAAGTAATTGACAAATTCAAATTTTTCTGACATGTTATTTTGACATTTTGGTTGAAATTAAAAATTTGTTTGTTTAATATCACTACCTCTTAAAACATATGCACATCATACTGTATCGGTACATATGCATGGGTGTAATTATTCCATAGTCTGAATGATCGTGATATCAAATCAAATAATTGTGCCAAAGCAACTCCACCCCGATCCAACCCAAAAGAAATAAAAACAGTGTGATCAAATGTGGAATAACTTTCTACATTAGTCTACATTTAACGCCTACATGAGAAACGATCTTGCAGCACCTAGAGCTCTCCTCCATAGATACATGCAGGGCTATGGAGCTATAATTAACTTTATTCACATATAAGCGGAAGACACTTTACTACAGCAGCAACTAAGGAACACCTTTATTAGCAAGCCTTTATTTAAAGAAAACAAAACAACAACCACACCGAAAAACTGTCTATTTAAAATCGAAACGTAAAAACCAGACAAAAGACAACAGAAAATCTGGGTGAGTTAGTGATCTCAATAGGCAGCAAAATGTAGAAAAATCAAATCAAACCCTTTTTAACGATTTCACAATCCATACAAACAGCAATGCGCATTGCTCATTGCGCATGGGTACCATCACCTCACTCGCTGCAGCAAAACGAAATCAACTCAGACCTCAGCAAAACAATTTCCTTACACAAATAATGGGTGTTGCCATTAAAATCGCTCGAAAGCAAAGAGCTAAAAATTGAAAATCGCTATGAGTCAAGTTAGTGGCAGAGGAAAAAGTGCCACTTAAATTGCTCCCGTTGTCACACCATTTGAAGAGCCAACAAAGGCTGTAGACAGACAGACGGATGGACGTACCTTGCAAAGAATCTTCAGCAGCAACACTGTCAACATTTGCATGCAAATTTCCATCACAGCAAATCACTGTAATCTTCCAATCCATCTTCCGACAGCATTAAAGTATAACAAAACTTCCATTGGCAAAACGAGTGCGCCCGACACTTAAAAGAGAGAGAGAGAGAGAGAGAGGGGCCAATGTGCAATGACGATACCTTTTGTATCACTTCAAGTGGAAAATGAAAATTTATTGCAACTGCACCAAAACAACCTCATACAGTCTGGCTGCTAGGTTTTTCCTTCGTCTTTTTTGTTTTTGCTCTAAAAAATCCCAAAGACATTTTCAGTAAGAAAAAATGTTCAATTGTCTAGCTGTCCGTTGTGCTTGCAAAAGTGTCACTATGGCATTAATGGGCACGTCACCCGGTCTCATGTCACACTCTTACTATATTTTGTCACCATACCAACACAGTTTAGCTGCTGGCGGTGAGGGGAATCTCGCAGGCATCTTCTTGACTCTTAAGCATTTGGAAAGACTACACAGACGACTTTTGATTTTCTGTAGTTTTTTTCCAGGGATGTATGAAATTCACTTTAAATGTGCTTGAGCACATTTGCAAAATGTCAATCTTATTCTATAAACATTTCTGAATAGCTCATCATACGTTTTGTGAAATCCTAATGTAAAGCAAAATGCTGCTACATTAGGGAGTAGGGCTATAAAGTTTCATAGATAGAAAGAACCTTTAAATGGGGTCTCAATCAGATCTGCTGAAAAATTGCTCGACTCCGGAGTTGACTCCGAGCTCTTAAACATGCTATGTTTTTATACCCACACCAAAGAAGGGGGTATACAAATCTCATCATTTGGTTTGCAACCCCGCGACCTTACAAAGTATATGTGTATACGTATTCTCTATCGTCTGCACATTTTGATAGCGATGGCGTTCGAACGTCTTACTTATGTAGTTTGATTAATTTTGGTTTATAATACTAAAACCAGTTAAAGCGTGCCAAGTTCGGCTGGGCCGAATCTTATATACCCTCCACCATGGGTCGCATTTGTCAAGTTCTTTTCCCGGCATCTCTTCTTAGGCAAAAAAGGATATAAGAAAAGATTTGCTCAGCTATTTGAGCGATATCAAGATATGATCCGGTTTAGACCACAATTAAATTATATGTTGGAGACCTGTGTAAAATGTCAGCCAATTTGAATAAGAGTTGCGCCATTTGGGGGCTCAAGAAGTAAAATAGAGAGATCGATTTTTATGGGAGCTGTATCGGGCTATAGATCGATTCAGACCATAATAAACAGGTATGTTGACGGTCATGAGAGAATCCGTCGAACAAAATTTCAGGCAAAACGGGTAATAATTGCGACCTCTACAGGCTCAAGAAGTCAAAATCCCATATCGGTTTATATGGCAGCTATATCAGGTTATGAACCGATTTGAACCTTATTTGACACAGTTGTTGGAAGTAGGAATAAAATAATTTATGAAAACTTTCAACCAAATCGGATAGGAATTGCGCCCTCTAGAAGCTCAAGAAGTCAAGTCCCCAGATCTGTTTATATGACAGCTATATCAGGTTATGAACCGATTTGAACCACACTTGGCACAGTTATTGGATATCATAACAAAACACGTAGTGCAAAATTTCATCCCAATCGGATAAGAATTGCGCACTCTAGAGGCTCAAGAATTCAAGACACAAGATCTATTGATATGGCAGCTATATCAGGTTATAGACCGATTTGAACCATACTTGGCACAGTTGTTGGATATCATAGCAAAATACGTCTTGCAAAATTTCAATCCAATCGGATAAGAATTGCGCACTCTAGAGGCTCAAGAAGTCAAGACCCAAGATCGGTTTATATGGCAGCTATATCAGGTTGTGGACCTATTTAAACCATACTTGACACATTTATTGGATATCATACAAAACACTTGGGGCAAAATTTCATTCTAATCGGATAAGAATTGCGCACTCTAGAGGCTCAAGAAGTCAAGACCCAAGATCGGTTTATATGGCAGCTATATCAGGTTATGAACCGATTTGAACTTTACTTGACACAGTTGTTGGATATCATAGCAAAACACGTCGTGCAAAATTTCATTCCAATCGGATAAGAATTGCGCACTCTAGAGGCTCAAGAAGTCAAGACCCAAGATCGGTTTATATGGCAGCTATATCAAAACATGGACCGATATGGCCCATTTACAATACCAACCGACCTACACTAATAAGAAGTATTTGTGCAAAATTTCAAGCGGCTAGCTCTACTCCTTCGGAAGTTAGCGTGCTTTCGACAGACAGACGGACGGACGGGCGAACGGACGGACAGACGGACGGACATGGCTAGATCGACATAAAATTTCACGACGATCAAGAATATATATACTTTATGGGGTATCAGACGAATATTTCGAGTAGTTACAATCAGAATGACGAAATTAGTATACCCCCCTTCTTATGGTGGAGGGTATAAAAACATACTCTACTACCAAAGATCTTTTATTTCTGTCCTATTGGGCCTTCATATATTATTTTATATCACTCATATATTATTATACCCACCACCGAAGGATGGGGGTATATTCATTTTGTCATTCCGTTTGCAACACATCGAAATATCCATTTCCGACCCTATAAAGTATATATATTCTTGATCAGCGTAAAAATCTAAGACGATCTAGACATGTCCGTCCGTCTGTCAGTCTGTCTGTTGAAATCACGCTACAGTCTTTAAAAATAGAGATATTGAGCTGAAATTTTGCACAGATTCTTTTTTTGTCCATAAGCAGGTTAAGTTTGAAGACGGGCTAAATCGGACTATATCTTGATATAGCCCCCATATAGACCAATCCGCCGATTTAGGGTCTTAGGCCCATAAAAGCCACATTTATTATCCGATTTTGCTGAAATTTGGGACAGTTAGTTGCAATGGGCCCTTCGACATTCTTCATTAATTTGGCTTAGATCGGTCTAGATTTGGATATAGCTGCCATATAGACCGATCCTCCGATTTAGGGTCTAAGGCCCATAAAAGCCACATTTATTATCGGATTTTGCTGAAATTCGGGACAGGGATTTGTGTTAGGCCCTTCAACTTTCCTCGTTAATTTGGGCCAGATCGGTCCAGATTTGGATATAGCTGCCATATAGACCGATCCTCCTGCTTAGGGTCTTAGGCCCACAAAAGCCACATTTATTATCCGATTTTGTTGAAATTCGGGACAGTGAATTATGTTAGGCACATCGACATCCCTCGTTAATTTGGCTCAGATCGGTCCAGATTTGGATATAGCTGCCATAAAGATCGATCCTCCGATTGATGGTGTAAGGCCCATAAAAGCCACATTCATTATCCGATTTTGCTGAAATTTGGGACAATAAGTTGAGTTTGGCCCTTCGACATCTTTCTTCAATTTGGTCGGTTCAGATTTGGATATAGCTGCCATATAGACCGATTTCTTGATTTATTGTTTTGGGCCCATAAAATGCTCATTTATTGTCCGATGTCGCCGAAATTTGGAACAGTGAGTTAAGTTAAGCCCCTTGACATACTTCTGCGATATCGCACAGATCGGTCCAGATTTGGATATAAACCGATATCTAGGTTTTAGGTTTTGGGGCCATAAAAGACGCATTGATTGTCCGATGTCGCTGAAATTTGACACAGTGAGTTTGGTTAGGCTCTTCGACGTCCTTCTTCAATTTTGCCCAGATCGGTCCAGATTTGCATATAGCTGCCATATAGACCGATCTCTCGATTTGAAGTTTAGGTTCCATAAAAGAGGCATTTATTGTCCGATTTCGCCGAAATTTGGGACATGCATTGTGTTAGGCTTTTCGACATGTTTATGCAACTTGGCCCAAATCGGTCCAGATTTGAATATAGCTGCCATGTAGACCGATATCTCGATTTAAAGTCTTGGCCCCATAAAAGGCCCATTTATAATTCGATTTCACTGAAATTTGACACAGTGACTTATGTTCGGCTTTTCGACATCCGTGTCGTATATAGTTCCGATCGGTATGAGGTATATGCGTATAAGGTATGAAATTTTCACCGAATTTTTATGAAAGATGGTTTGCATATATACCCGAGGTGGTGGGTATCCAAAGTTCGGCCCGGCCGAACTTGACGCCTTTTTACTTGTTTTTAATTCCTTTCTTTTTTGGTAGGATTGGGGGAGAGGGATTGCCCTCAGACACGTTCTCGGTCATCCTACACGACAGTTTGGCGTTGCATTTATTGGCAGGAGAGGGTCGCTCCCCCCGACGCTATGAACCAAACGACAATTTATTTTAGTCTTTTATTGTCGCGATCTACTGTCCTGGGGAACATTTCAACATTTCCAACATTAGTTTCGAAATATATTGTCAAGACCTTTCTTTTAATTGACATATTATCTCAATCGAACTACACGTCCTTTTGAAGGGTAATTAGTGGGTGGGCCGGTCGCAGACCCTTTCCTAATTGTGCATATCAAATTCGTCGTCAACTCCCAAAGACATTTCATTCGATACCCATTTTATGACGTTGGACATTTATGCCCGTTTTGAGGGTTTTTGGGGTTGGGGACGGTGCCTCCCTGGGACCAAATTCTTTGAACAGATGTTCACTCAGCTTCCAAATATCTTTCGTTTGATATCCATATTGTCCCATTCGTTCAATTTGCCCTGCTGGAGGGTTTTGGGGGGTGGGGAGGACCCTCGGACACCAAAAAATAAATTTTTGTTCCAGATTTTTATTCTACTTTTAAATACATTTTATTTGATACCTATACTGCTCAAAGCCGGTTAAAGTTTCCTGTTGGGTGTTGTTTTTGGGGGTAGGGGGCCCACCCGACACTTAGGGTAACATTTTAATGTCAAGTTTGTTTTCTACTCTTAAATACCTTTCATTTGATACCCATATTGCCCAAAAGCGGTGAAAGTGTCCTCTTGGGGTTTTTTTTTGTGGTGGGGACCCCGAATATCAAAAAATGTAGTACCCTATTTTCACCAGGGGGCTCAGATTCCATTATCGTTAAAAATTTCATGAAAATTGGTTCAGCCGTTTTTGAGTCTATACGGAACAGACAAACAAACAAACAAACAAAGCGCAGCAATAGGGGGTATACTCATTTAGTCATTCCGTTTGCAACACATCGAAATATAAATTTCCGACCCTACAAAGTATATATATAGGGTGATTTTTTTGAGGTTAGGATTTTCATGCATTAGTATTTGACAGATCACGTGGGATTTCAGACATGGTGTCAAAGAGAAAGATGCTCAGTATGCTTTGACATTTCATCATGAATAGACTTACTAACGAGCAACGCTTGCAAATCATTGAATTTTATTACCAAAATCAGTGTTCGGTTCGAAATGTGTTCATTCATTTTATTTCGGATCGTCGTAAAATTCTTAGACTATTTACCGATGTTCGTGTATCTGTCCGTCTATTGTAATCACTCTACAGCCTTCAAAAATTGAAAATTTGGCATAGATACGTCTTTTTGATGAACGCTGGTTAAGTTTTTGAACGGACAAAATCGGACCATATTTGGTTATAGTTGCTATATAGACCGATTTTACGACAAAGGGTCTAATGCCCATAAATGCTTCATTTTTAATCCGATTTCGCTGAAATTTGTTACGGTGAGTAGTTTTAGGCCTCCCAACATATGACCCAAATATGGTTCAGATCGGACGATATTTAGATATAGGTGCCATATAGACCGATCTGCCGATAAAGGGTCTGAAGCCCATAAAAGCTTTATTTATTATCCTATTTCGCCCAAATTTTAAATAGTGGGTTAATTTAGGCCTTTCGAGATCTGACATAAGTATGGTTCAGTTCGGACTATATTTGGGACCTTTATCTTCCGATAAAGGGTCTGAAGCGAATAAAAGCTTTTTATACCCTCCACCGTAAGATGGGGGTAAACTAATTTCGTCATTCTATTTGTAACTACTCGAAATATTCGTCTGAGACACTATAAAGTATATATAATCTTAATCGTCGCGACATTTTATGTCGATCTAGCCATGTCCGTCCGTCCGTCCGTCCGTCTGTCTGTCGAAAGCACGCTAACTTCCGAAGGAGTAAAGCTAGTCGCTTGAAATTTTGCACAAATACTTCTTATTAGTGTAGGTCGGTTGGTATTGTAAATGGGCCATATCGGTCCATGTTTTGATATAGCTGCCATATAAACCGATCTTGGGTCTAGACTTCTTGAGCCTCTAGAGGGCACACTTCTTATCCAATTTGAATGAATTTTTGCACGACGTGTTTTGTTATGATATCCAATAACTGTGCCAAGTATGGTTCAAATCGGTCCATAACCTGAAATAGCTGCCATATAAACCGATCTTGGGTCTTGATTTCTTGAGCCTCTAGAGTGCGCAATTCTTATCCGATTGAAATGAAATTTTGCACGACGTGTTTTGTTGTTATATCCAACAGCTATGCCAAGTATGGTTTAAATCGGTGCATAACCTGATATAGCTGCCATATAAACCGATCTTGGGTCTTGACTTCTTGAGCCTCTAGAGGGCCCAATTCTTATCCGATTGGAATGGAATTTCGCACGACGTGTTTTGTTATGATACCCAACAACTGTGCTAAGTATGGTTTAAATCGGTCCATAACCTGATACAGCTGCCATATAAACCGATCTTGGGTCTTGACTTCTTGAACCTCTAGAAGGCGCAAATCTCATCCGATTGGAATGAAATTTTGCATGACGTGTTTTGTTATGATATCCAATAACTGTGCCAAGTATGGTTCAAATCGGTTTATAACCTGATATAGCTGCCATATAAACCGATCTTGGTCTTGACTTCTTGAGCTTCTAGAGTGCGCAATTCTTATCCGATTGGGATGAAATTTTGCACGACGTGTTTAGTTATGATATCCAATAACTGTGCCAAGTATGGTTCAGATCGGTTTATAACCTGATATAGCTGCCATATAAACCGATCTTGGGTCTTGACTTCTTGAACCTCTAGAAGGCGCAAATCTTATCCGATTGGAATGAAATTTTGCACGACGTATTTTGTTATGGTATCCAACAATTGTGCTAAGTATGATTCAAATCGGTTCATAATCTGGTATAGCTGTCATATAAACCGATTTGGACCGTACTTAGCCCTGTTGTTGAAAGTCATTGCAAAACAGCTCATACAAAATATTAGCCAAATCGGATAAGAATTGTTCCGTCTAGAGGCTCAAGATGTCAAAATCCCAGATCGGTTTATATGGCAGCTATATCAGGTTATGGACGGAATATGATCATACTTCGCACGGTTGATACGAATTGCGCCGTCTAGAGGTTCCAGAAGTCAAGATCCAAGATCGATTTATGTTTTAGCTATATCGAAACATGGTCCGATGTCCCATTTACAATCCCAACTGACCTACACTAATAGGAAGTATTTGTGCAAAATTTCAAGCGCCCAGATTTACTATTTCGAAAGTTAGTTAGCTTTTCATAGATAGACAGACACACGGAATTGACTAGATCGACTTAAAATGTGAAGAGGATCAAGAAAATATATACTTTATGGGGTCTCAGAGCAATATTTAGAGGTAGTGCAAACGGAATGGAGAAGTTATTATATCCCCATTCTATGGTGGAGGGTATAAAAAACAACTGGGATTACGTCATGGAGTATTTGAATGCCTTGAATTTCAGTTCTGTACCTTAACTCTTAAAATCTTACGGCCTTCTACCAAACGATTGCAGTCCAGTGATGATTTCGGATATTGGAATTTCGATGGAGTTAACGCAATTTCGAACTTTCATGTATTTTTCGAATTTTAGTTCAATATAATTGTGATTTTGAGTTTGTTTTCAGTAGGTAACGTTTGAACATTTCTTTGTAGTCGCTAAGAGAGCAAAAGTTTCATTTAAGTTGCTTTGTAAGTCGACCAACAACCACAAAAATTTTCATACCATCGATTGCATATTGCAGTTTTATTTTTTCCCCGCATCCAAAATTTCCTCAATGTACTTTATATCAGCTACTTGAGCTGGTATAATTTTCACGCCATTCATACACATCGGAGCCTTTTTAAAGTTCTACGTCATGAGCTGCTTTTAACAGTTCGATGATAGCAACAATGTGGTACCTATTGCTACTGCTGCTGCAACCGGTGATTTTGTCAACACCATAATCCCATAACTATGTACACATCTGCTCTTTAACGATTGACAATAACAAAAAAACAATGTTGAAAGTATTTGCAATTACTTGAAGATTGATTGAAATAGATTTCAGATTGATTAGTGTCACTTTTGTGAATAGTTTTATTCAACCATACGTTGCATATTTAGGAATTATACGGAGACAAAAGAATGGCTGAGATATGAGTGCAGAGTTTATTAGAAAACTTGAAAATGATTTTGCAATTTTATAAAGGCATTGGCAATACCAAAATGATCCAGGTAAAAAAAAAAATTAAATTATGTGTATCATGGAGGTGGGAAAATGCTTAGAGTGGAATGTTGCCAGCAACAATTTCTACGAAATTTTAATGAGCTTTAAGCAAAAGATGGATGATACATAAAATGTCAAAAAATATGAATAACAACA